>NC_046661.1:92420037-92427118 GCF_010883055.1 Belonocnema kinseyi
TAATATGCGTATATCAATAAAATTCAAATAAAGACTGATCGCATGATAGATAGCCCCCACAGTGCCCCCCACATTGTACGGCACCAAACGCCCAAGCCACCTCAAATTCACTATTTTCACAGTTTACAATATTTACATATGACAATGCCAAAATTTAATGTTCGTTTTGTAGAATTATTATTGGTACTCTGTAAAAAGTTTATTCGTATTTAATCATCAAAATAATCTTTTCCTTACTTTTTATTGGTAGTTATCAGTTTATTGGATATTTAATATGCTACAAAATATTTTTCTGAAATAAATATTTGTAAAAAACGTATTTTAAGAATTATAATAAATTTGTATTTTCCCCGTGCATTTGAATCATTTTCGGCCTAAAAGTACAGCCGCCACTCGGTCTTTATAGAGTTTAGGTTTTTTTTTATTTCATTTTTTTATTATTGGTTTGATTTGATAACAATAAAAATGAAAAAGAGAAGGAAGGAGATTTGGTTGGTTTCCTTCTCATTTATCTTTCCTTTTTTTTTATTTTTGACCAAAGGGGAAAATTATTTTCTGTTTTTCTTTTTAAGAAAAAATAATTTTTACATTTTTTCATATTTCAATAGGAAAATTTTATGGTGGTGGTCCAAATTTGTTCGTTGAATTCCTGGTTTTATTTTCAGGAATTATGCACATTGAGATGACTTTTTAACTATACCCACTATTTTTTTGAAGATGCTTCAAAAAATGTTTTAGCTCTTCTTCTCCTCGATACCTGTGACCTTCTGGATAATGATATCGGCAATAGATCCAGCTAGGATGTATCCTCCAAAATTTACCAACAAATAAGTCCAAGATGTTGATTTTCTTGCTCAAAGTTTTGCTGATTTCGTCACCTACCTGAAATAAGATTTATCCTGGCTGTCAAGTAATTATGATAATTGATAAGATCATGCTAACTGATTCGAATTTTTTCTTGTAACCTTGATCCAAGTCGTTCCGTAATTAGGCAGAGCAACTGCAATACCGAAAGGTGTTCCTGGAAGTGATCTATAGTAGTAGTCACGACGTTCCAGAGTCACTCTTCTATTGTCATCATAGTGGAGTTTTACAGATACATTTTTCATGCTACCATTTTCGTGGTCCACTAATCTTTGACGTAGATCCTTAACCGTTTTTCCAGGTTCTCTATAATCGACAGGATTAAACGATTATGTCAAAATTCAAAATATAAATCAACCCTAAGAATAAATTTTAGGGGCCGTACTTAAATTACGTAACGGGTTACAGGCTTTTTCTCAAAAAAAAAAAAAAAAAAACCCTCGCCCTGTTATAAGTCGTCACAAAATGTTTTAACCCCCCCCCCTCCCTCTTGCTGTACGCAATTTTTAGTTTCCAGAAATATTTTGCTAGTTGCTAGTAGAATAAGGAAGGCTGTCCGAGAACTTTATTTTTAAAATTCCCTGATTTTTCCTTAACTAATTTTTTATTTTCCTTGATCATAAATATTCAAATGTCAGCATTCTAAATATTTTATCAACGAAATATAACCGTACAGTCGAGCCTCTCATTAGGATCCCTTCTCCTGAACTGCGCTCGAACGTTACCCCCCTTTCTAGTCTTCGCATTGATCGAGGGAGATTTCCAAGCTTTGCCTCTCAATAAGGCGCTTGCGATAAAAATAAATCTGCCTATGCATTGTACCTATGTACTTTATTCGAATCCACAACAAAATAAACCCATTTTTTTGTTGAAAAAAATAATTTTTAGAAGAGGCGCAAGCCCCATGAAGTTTAACACGTATTTCCCATAAGAAAAATAGACAGTTTTGTAAATTTTATTCAGAATTCTCAATATTAGGTGAATCGAGTTCGAAATTCACCATTTTTCTTCACAATTAGTCACAGAATGCGTATAAAATATTAGTTTTTAAATATCACTCCCATAAGTCTGTTTTATAGGGTCCCAAAAAACCCCTATAAGTGAAAAAATGGGATTGTTTCAAATGCATGAAATACTACTTTATACTGATAATTAGATGTTTATTTAATTTATTTAAACAATTTATTATTGTTTTTAATAACTTTCTCTTAGAAAAGGGTTAGAAAGTTAAGGTTTTTTCTGAATTCGTCAACTTATTTTCAACGTTTTAGTTAGAGCGAGGTAATAATCAATTAAAGTTAACAAAAATAATTTTTTAAACAATTTGTTATTATTGATAACATTATTCTCTTAGAATAATGCAAAAAAGTTGCTGTTTTTTTCTGAAATTTACATCTTTTTGTCTACTTTTCAGTTAAAGTGAGTAATTATTTAATTTCATTTCGCAAAAATGATTGTTTAAACAAATTGTTGATGTTTATAGCTATCTTTTTCTAGATTAATGCTACATAGTTGCGGTTTTTTCCTGAAATTTTTAACTTTTTATCACTTTTCAATTAGAGTGAGGTGATAATTAATTCAAGTTAACAAAATAATTGTTTAAACAATTTATTATTATTGCTAATAATATTCTCTTTGCTTAATGATAGAAAGTTACGGTTTTTTCTGAAATTTTTAACTTTTTGCCCACTTTTCACTTGAAGTGAGTTAATCTTTAATTTAATTTAACAAAAATAATTGTTTAAACAAATTATTATTGTTTATGGCTATCTTCTCTCAAATTAGTGCTAAAAATTTGCGGTTTTTTCTAAACTCTTAAGCTTTTTGTCCACTTTTCACTTAGTGAGGTAATAATTAATACGAGTTAACAAACATGCTTATTTACAAATTTATTATTGTTTATAACCATTTTCTTTTAGATAAGTGCTAGAGAGTTGTGGTTTTTTTCTGAAACGTTTAACTTTGCTTTACCTTTTTAGCTGTGAAAATATAATTAATAAACATTAGGGAGAGTCATATTTTAAACAATCTCTTTGTTTTTTACTTTTAATTATTCCATTCTTTGTTTTTGTCTCTTTTATATAATAGATTTTTCGTTTTAATTAATTTTTTTTAGCATTGGGAAAAGAACAAAAATAATTTACTTAAAACAATACAATACTGTGTAAAATTTGATTTTCATTAATGTTTATTTATTATTTGTTCACAACTAAAAAGGTAAACATTTCAGAAAAAACCGCAACTTTTTTGCACTAATCTAAGAGAAGATAGCTATAAACAATAATAATTTGTTCAAACAATTGTTTTTGTCAAATTAAATTAAATTTTAACTCACTTCAAGAGAAAAGTGGGCAAAAAGTTAAGAATTTCAGAAAAAACTACAAGTTTCTATCATTAAGCAAAAAAAATATTATTAGCAATGATAATAAATTGCTTGAACAATTATTTTGTTAACATGAATGAATTATTACTTAACTCTAATTGAAAAGTGATAAAAAGTTAAAAATTTCAGGAAAAACCCGCAACTATGTAGTATAAATCTAGAAGAAGATAGCCATAAACATTAACAATTTGTTTAAACAATTATTTTTGCTAAATGCAATTAAATAATTACTTACTTTACGTGAAAAGGGGACAAAAAGTTAAAAATTTCAGAAAAAACAGCAACTTTGTAGCATTATTCTAAGAGAATATTGTTATAATTCATAACAAATTATCTAAACAATTATTTTTGTTAACCTTAATTGATTATTACCTCGCCTTACTGAAACGTTGAAAATAAGTTGAAAGATTCAGAAAAAACCTTGACTTTCTAACCCTTTTCTAAGAGAAAGTTGCTAAAAACAATAATAATTTGTGAAAAAAATGTAAATAAACATCTAATTATCAGTATAAAGTAATGTTTCATATATTTCAAACAATCTGCGTCAAATAAACCGCAAAAAATCATAATTAGCGCCAAATACTCGAAAAACCCATTTTTCACTTATGGGGGTTTTTTGGAACCCTATAAAACAGACTTATGGGGGGTGATATTTGAAAAGTAATATTTTATTCGCATTCTGTGACTAATTGTGAAGAGAAATGGTGAATTTCGAACTCGATTCACCTAATATTGAGAATTCTGAATTAAATTTACAAAAACGTCTTTTTTTCTTATGGGAAATACGTGTTAAACTTCATGGGGCTTGCGCCACTTCCAAATATTATTTTCAAAAAAATAAGTTTATTTTTTTGTGGATTAGAACAAATTTCCGGACGTTTTGCATAAAAATTCGAAAAAAAAATTTTGGACCACTGTAATGCACATCCATATTGCAGTTTTCAAATGAAAACTTTTAAAACATAATATAAAACGGAACATATTTGATTATTCTTCTAGCTGTATAGTGTATGGAAATAATATGTTACCCATTTTTTAATTTTTTTTAACAAACTGAATTTATTTAAAGAAATTTTTTCCTACCAATATTTTAAAAATCGTATTTTATCTAATAAAAAAATATTGAATGATTTTGAGGAGTAGTAAGTTCCGATAAAAGCTTTATGTCATTGTTTCTACAATTAATTAGTGTTATTTTTAAAATTTCCTTCGAATTGAGTATAGATGGATTACGCATAAAAATTGTTTAACAATGTCATTACGTTTTTAACAGAATTTACTACTCCTAGAAATCATTCAATATTATGTTTAATTCAAAAAATACGATTTAAAAATAAGTTTGAGAAAATAATTGTTCAAAAAAAAAAATTTGTTGATTCAAAAATGGTTAGTATATTCTTTTTATACAAGACATGTATTCTATTTTATATACATTTGTTTAGTTATGGAAAAAACTGCTTCAGCTAATAAAAATTATTTTTAAAAATCGAAAATTGTCAAACATGAGAAGAAAAATACCAAAATTATGTAATTTTTTATTAAAAAGTAGCAAAGGATACCAATTTGAGAAGAAAGTGAATACTTCTAGCTCAACTTTAAAAAAATTTGAAAATAAACAATGATTGATTGTTTGAATAATTACATAATGTTTTTAACAAAACTCACTACTCCAACCAATGACCATCTAATACATTTCGTGCAGAAAATACGATTATTTTTTATTTTTTTGGAATAAATAATTGTTTAGGTAAGTTACATTTATTTAAACAATTAGAAATGGTTTACAAATGTATGGCAAATATTGAAATTGTGCATTAGTAATTAATGTCATAAAAAAAGACGACAAAAATTGCTCGTAATTAACAATAATACGTAAAAATGTAGTTTTTTCTTTCTTGGGTCATATTTGGGTCGCTTTGGGGGCCGGAGGACGTTGGTGGGGGTAGCGCGCTTCCGAGAAAAATTTTCCTTACCATCCCGAGAGGCGCTCTTTTGAGAGGCTCGAATGTATTTCAGATACAAATAACACATTTTAAAAATGTATTTGAAACAAAAAAATGTCTTATCTAATATAAAAGATGGCTTTTTAACAAAATACTTCAATTATCAACAAAATAATTAGAGTTTTAACATAATAGTTGAGTTTTCAACATAAAAGACAACTACTCAACAAAAAAGTGACGTAGTTTATACGTCAATCACAGCAGATGAACTTTATACAAAAACAAATTCAAACTTTTCCACTAAACAGTTAAATTTTCACCGAGCCATAAGCCTTCAATCAAAAGAATACATTTTTAAAGGTATAGTTTAACTTTTACATAATTATTTAAAATTTCATTTTAAAAAGATTAATTTTCAATAAAATAGTTCAACTTTTAAACAAAGAGATGAATTTTTATCTAAAAATATAAATCTTAAAAAAATTCTTTAACAAAGTGATTCAACCAAGTCCTTAAAACAAAATAATATAATGCTCAAGCAAAGTTGAGTTGACTTTTCATAATAAAAATATAAATTTTCTAACAAGAAATAAGTTTCTATGAAAAAAATTGAATTTCCAATCTAAAAAACGAATTTTTTCAACCAAAAAGGATGAACTTTTAAAAAAATATTTGAATTCTCTCCCAAGTAGTTGCATCTTTATCCAAATAAGATCAAATTAGTACTACATTAGATAAATTTCTAATAAAAATTGGCACATTTCCAGAAAAGATTTTAGATAATTTTTCAACGCCAAAATATAAATTTTAAACAAAAAGTAAATCTCTTACGAAATAATTAAATTTTCAACCAAAACGCAGAATTTTCTATTAAAAAGTATGACTTTTTAATAAAACCATAATAAATCCATAATAGATATAACTTCTGCTGAAACAGAAAAATTTGAAAAGAAAAACTTAAGAAATTAGTTAAATTTTTAGACAAAGAAGATTCCAGTTCACTTTCCAACAAAAAAAATAAGAATTGTGAACAGTAAGTTAATTTTCTGCTAAATAGACGAATTTTTAACCAAAAAGTATGACTTTTTAACAGAATTGTTATTTTTAATCAAACAGTTGCATTTTTGTCCAAGAAAAATGTGAATTGTTCTAAAAAAGGGGAATTTTCAAATCAGAAAGACAATTTAAAAAAAAAGAAGAGTTGAATTTTCATCCAAAAAGATTTCAATTGACTTTTCAACAAAAAAATACGAATTTTAAAGAAGAAGTAAATTTTCTAAAAAATAATTGAATTTTCAACAAAAGAGTTGCATTTTAAGGTAGCTCTTGTCCCAAAAGTCAGGTATCTGAAAAAAATATTTTTCCTATGATTTTAAGAATCAAAATATTATATCTGATATTGTTTTTGATGAAAAGCATTATTTTTTATAAAAAAGTTTCAAATTCACGAAAAAAAAACAAAATTTTTAACATTTTTTTTCAATTTAAATACTTAAATGATATAATTATATAAATTATATAAAATTAGTGTCATTAACAGTATGTTAGATAGAGCGATTTTACTTTCCGAATAAAAACACGTTAGACAGCATCTCAATTTAATCAAAAAAAACTTTGATTGAAAATGAATGTCTAAAGAATTTCATAAACAAATTTATCAATTTACGAATAAAAAACTAGAATGTAAACCAAGTTACAATATTGTAATACAGAATATCGATTTTAATAAAATTGCTGTACTTCCATAAGTAGAAAAAATTGAAAATAGACTCAAAGATTTATTAAATAACGAAGGTACAGTCTGTCAAGTTAAAGCGTGGGTGGCTTTACTCGCAGTCGGTAAGGTGTATCGACATGATTTTGGTGTCAAAATATTAAGAAGAGCTCCCTC
>NC_046661.1:92427218-92430973 GCF_010883055.1 Belonocnema kinseyi
CTTTTTCTTATTTCCAAACTTGAAAAAATGGCTCGGTGGACAGAGATTTCTAGACAACGAAGACGTCATTGCCTCTGTAAGTGCTTATTTTGAGGAACTTCCTAAAACGCACTTTTCTGAAGGATTAAAAAAACTTGAAAAGCGATTGACCAAATGTATAGAGCTCCAAGGAGATTATGTTGAAAAATAAAAGAAAATTTACCCAAAAAAATTGTTTTTATACTTCATTCTAAGGACTTATTGAACTACCCTCGTACTTCCTATGCACTGAGCTTCAGTCGTCTAACGTCAGGTGGCGTCGGCCATAGTTTTTTAACCTCAAATTGTGAATGTTGTGGTTTTCGCGGACAATTAATCTAATATTTATCAAAGTAAGTGATTTTATATCAAATAATTTCTTTGTAATGCTCTAATTATAAATCAGTATTGTTTTAAGTTTATTTGATGATGTTGGGTTCAAGTTCTAACCTTTAAATTTGGGGTTGTTTGACGCATTTAAGTTAAAATTTTTTTTCAATTATTATATTATTGCACCTAATCGTAAAGTAACTGGTACACATTAGTTTGGGATTATCTTAAAACATTCCTTAAAGTTCATATTCTTTACAGGAAATCAAAGCACATAACTTTTTATCTTATATTTCTTAACTTCACTTTCTAAACTAGAAAACACTTCCAAAACAAACGATGCGACACTTTCAGATCAAACGACGCTACGCGCGAGAATTTCAGGTTAGAAAAGTAAAAATCTTCTGATACATGCGGCAATAGATTACACAAGACGACTGCAGACTGCATGAAAGTTCAACGTTTAAAACTTTTCGACGCCTTCAGCAACATGCTGCGTGAGAATTACATCGATTGAAATGGAGGTCAGGGATTGGTCTAGAACCTTTTGCGTCATGCGTTGTGCGCTGTGCAATTGTGTGTGCGCCACGCTTAAGGCTGTTTACATAGAGTTCTTAAATTTCCAAGAATTTAAGTTCAGGTTTTATAATCGAGAATATGACAGAATTTTTGAGAATTTAAAAGAATTTAAGAGAATTGAAGAATTGATGATTTTTAACAATATTTTAATTGTTCAGGTTATATCAGGGGTTGAATATAAATTATTTTCTAGCTCAGACGCATATTCAGGAATCACAGTGTTTTATATAGAAATCAGGCTCGTAGCCAGAAATTTGGTTCGCGGGGGGAGGGGGAAGGCAAACGTAGTTATAGTTTAGATTTTTTTTCACATCTATAGGAAATTGTTAGGATTCGTGGAATTTCTAGGAGGGGGAGGGACGTCGGGCCCTATGGCTGGCTACGGCCCTGATACAAATTTAAAATTTTCAAATGTATTAATTTACTTTAAACAAACAAAAGTTTTTTCTACTTTAAAAGATAACTCTTTAACAAAATAATGTAATTTTCAAAAAACAATTGATTTTTTAATATAATAGTTGAATATTCAACCTAAAAAGACAAATTACCAACAAAAAAGGGTCATAGTTGATATTTTAATAAAAAAAAGAATTAAATTTATACAACAAAAGAAAAGAATTTTAAAACCAAAAATATGAAATATGTCTTAAAGCAGAAGAATTTGTTATTACAAAAACAGCTGAGTTTTCATCCAAAAAAGATTCTAGTTAACTCAGTAACATCAAAAATTGAATTTTTATAACAAAAATACAAGTTTCTACGAAGGATGAATTTTTAACAAAACAGTTAAATTTTCTACCAAATAGTTGCGTTTTTATCCAAAAAAGATTTAATTTATGCTAAAGTAGGTAAACTTTAAAATAAAAAAGACAAACTTTCAAAAAAAGAGTTGAATTGTGACGTTGCAGATTTGAATCATTCAACATTGATTAGTGGGTTTAATTAAGTTTCTATATGCATAACTCAAATTTTGTATGTCTGGTCTTTTGTTAACTGTATTGTCAGTTTTTTTCAAGGTGGAACATTTCTTTAAATATTCTTTTTTTATCATTTTTTTCAGTACTTAATAATTTAATGTTGTCAAAGCCAAAATGGTGGTCCAGAGTGTGTGAATGTTCGACAAGGACAGTTTTTCGATTGTCTTTCTTGCAGTCGTTAATGTGCTCTTACCATCGACATATAGAAATGGACCGGTAACGCTTTGGGGAGAACTCAAATGGGCTTTAGAGAGAGAGAAAACGTATGAGACGTAGACCTACCTGTATCTATTTCAGGACTATGTCAAGTGAATTGGTGGCCCCGGGTATTGCCTAAATATTTTCTACGGTTACGGGCATGTGATACTTAGAAAATTTTCGATTTTACCAGTTTTAGGTTCCCCCGGCTTTTTTTCTAGAATAATAAATATTTTGTCTTAAAAATCTGGGGAACGATAGCGAACATGCTAACGGACGTCCCCACACACTTTTTTGAGTTTTTTTTTATCAACAAATTTTTGATATTGCTAACAACGTGCGTGTATATTTCGAGGTTATGGGTGTTACAATTCACCCGAGCGTTAGTTCCAAACTACACAATATTTTTGGCCGAAAACTTTGAACTTACAAATAAACATAGTAACTAATCTCCCGGAACTAACCTTGTTTGCAGGCAATCAAAAAAGTTTATTTCACAAATAATTTCCAGATTATCGGAAAGGCAGAGATGAAAAACGACGTAACCTCAAAATAATACATAAGCATAAAATTTTTATTTAGCAAAATACATTTTCTTGTTATTATCCCTCAAAAAAGAATCTGGGGACGTCCGTTATGATATTTAATAGCATCTCCGAATTCAGTTTTTAAAAATTTTCATTTTTGTGGAAAAAAGCCGGGGAAGCTGTAAGTATCACATGCCCTTAAGTAAAAAAAAAAAGATAAACAATACATTAGAAATTTGTAGTTATAATAAATTGAATTTTAAAGAACATTCATGTGAAATAACCTGTTTCAGATAGATTATTTTAAAAACTTGGTAACCTTGAATTATTTTTGAAATTGGATTGAAAATTCTACAAAAATAATCGTTTTGTGAGTTTAAAAATAACGTAAACACTGTCAAAAAATTGAACAATATTTCTATAATATAAAAAATAACCATTTGTATTGCATAGGTACAAAACTTCATATGTTGAGGTTTTGTTTTTGTTGTAACATTTTTTATTTTACTATATTAAATAACTTTACTTACGTATGAAAACATATCCCCATATGAACGTCTTGACAACGCTCACAAACTACATAAGCTGCCACCATTTTTTATATTTATTTACAATAAATTATAATTAAATAAATTATAAATAAATCAATTCTGAAAAGTGCGATAAACGTTACATTATTGGGGCACTCGCGACACAGAGCACGGTCCTGTGCTGCGCCAAACATCACCCAACGAAAATATTCTCGACCAATCAGCTTTAGGTAGAAAGAGATACATTTACAGCTCATATGTTTTTTCTCTTTCTAGAGCCCATTACCGTTCTCCCCACAGCATTACCGGTCCATTTCTATATGTCGATGGCTCTTACCTTCTGGTACCAATAGGTCTTTCTGATTGGCCGATATAGAAACTGTTGCATCCTTTACATTCTCTGCAACAAATAGAATGCGTTCTTTATTCTTTATATAGCGGGTCCTTCAAATTACGAAAGCAACCGAAACCATCTTTTTGAGATCGGAAGACACTCACTGTACAGTCTGTCAAGTTAAAGCGTGGGTGGCTTTACTCGCAGTCGGTAAGGTGTATCGACATGATTTTGGTGTCAAAATATTAAGAAGAGCTCCCTC
>NC_046661.1:92431073-92518651 GCF_010883055.1 Belonocnema kinseyi
CGTTGCTAAGGCAGGGGCAGTTGTGCCATGAACTGAGTCCAATTCATTTTTTATCTCATATGGGGTTAAACCCTTTAAATGAAAATGTTTGATTACCGCTCTAAACTCGTTTTTTTCCCTTTTTCTTAACGAATCATTTTTTTTTTCAATTGGTTATAAAAACACGTAAACTCAGAAGATGTGGACTGTGACTGCACCATATATCTAGTCGGGAGTGGTGCTGACTGAAAACAGATGATTTGGAGGGATTCGCGCGCCATCTGTTGGTCATTCTAAGGACTTATTGAACTACCCTCGTAGCTATGCAGATCCGTGTGCGTTTAACCGTCTTCTCTTGTGCGTTGCGCCTTGTGATTATTCGTTGTGCAAATGTGTGTGTGCCCCGCTATAATAAGTTGCAAACTTGTCAATTCTCTCAGTGCACCCATGGCAATCGTATTTTTATCATGTGTTGGCCCACCAAAATAAGTTTTTAAATAAAAAAACTACCTTGCCATGGGTGAAAGTGAAGAAAAAAGAAAAGATCCAAACGGTTGCTTTTATCCAGTAAGGGCTATGGCCGTTTAAAATTCACGAAAAACATCGACACATGTGCAACAAAAGTTGTTTTTATCTATGGTAAGACTATTCATAATGTAAACTGTAGTGTTTTAATTTTCAATTTTTAACGTAAATAATTATTAGTATTTTAATTGTAAATATCTTACATTTAGAAATTCCATAAACCTGATGAGGCCCTCGGTATAGGGGTCGAACCGTAGTTTTTTACGACACGTTCAATAAAGAAACAAAAAACCAAAAAACCTACCATCTTCATTATTAACACAATCTCGGTCGTAAAGTAGCATCTATTTAACCCAAGAAAGATGTAATATTTCTGCTAACAAACATCAACTTTTTAATTAACAAGAAAAATATTCAGAAAAAAGTTATTTTACAGGAGAAAGTTTTTGAGAATTTGAAAA
This sequence comes from Belonocnema kinseyi, assembly GCF_010883055.1. Taxonomy (NCBI): domain Eukaryota; kingdom Metazoa; phylum Arthropoda; class Insecta; order Hymenoptera; family Cynipidae; genus Belonocnema; species Belonocnema kinseyi. The sequence goes on from NC_046661.1 coordinate 92,432,039, forward strand.
AATCACGTACATGGGTGAAAGACCACCTCCCCTCTTCCATAATAAATTGTGAAAAAAATTCTCGCCTTACCTTGAGATGTTACATAATTAAAGTAAGGTCCCTTACCTGGGTTCACTATCATCATTAAGAATTTCCACTTCCGTGAGATCAACACTGTTGTAGTTGAGTTTCAATTCTCCATTAGAAATAGGTCGCAAATCTGGATGCAGAATTACATATCCATTGTTGGAAACAATGAAAACATAACCATTGACACCAAGTTTAAAAGGCAGAGTTAACTTCCTTATTTCTTCAATTGGCACATCTGTTCCAGCAACTCCAAGAAGATTTGCTTTTTTTGTGCTATTGTCCTTGTTTCCCTTAAGGTCAAACACAGGAATGCTGACTGATAAAAGGAGACTGTATTCTTGATAAGATGTTGAATTCAAAAGCGATGGATCTGATCGCACATCTTCTTTTGAGTCTAGCTACTTGTCACAGAAAATCAAAATCAGAATGAGACGAAAATAACAACAAGCAAAACCCATTGGGCACAAAATTTGGCGACGTCTTTACGACATAGTTACGACATTTTTACGACACGGACATAGGATGTCGTAAAAATGTCGTAAATATGTCGTAACGATGTCGCTAAATTTTGTGCCCAATGGGAATCCACCACAATCCATAAGTAGATAACATTGATAAATACAATTCTTCTCTACCACTCTGGAATTTTTAGGGCCGATAAGATATAATTTCAACATTTTAAGAAAAGGAAAAAGATGAGTTACCTTATCAGCCCTAAACAATAACAAGCTACAATACAAGGAATCTGGAAAACACAAGAGAAAATCTTCTACGAAGGAAAAAGCCTAGGTACTCGTATGAATAGTCGAATCTTTTTGAAGAAAAAAGATATGTATTGAATTTTGATGACTTAAGTATCAGGGGCCGAATTATCTTCTAAGGATCGATGAATCTTTTTTCACTCAAATAGAAGTTATACATTGAGAGACCTTCCATTTTAATAAATGATGAAAATGAATTAAAGTTTAGTATACTTGTATATCAATACACGCGAAAATGTTGAACTATTCGAGTTATTCATATTAAAGTACTGAAATTCGCATTTCCATAATAGTTTTTTATAAGCTTCAGTTAATAAAATTAGTATTTGAATACGAAATGTTATCAATCTGTATTTGAAAGATTAATCGTACAAAAAAGTGATATGCTGCTTACTAGTTTGTATAAAAATAGTTTCAGTAAGCAAAAAAGTGAATATTATAATCTATAAAACTTATTTGAGAAATTCAAATTATAAATTTGAACATCCCTGGAACCTGCGACGTATTATAAAAATTGAAACTCATGTTTCCACTTTTCGTATAGCGCTATTTCTTTATATTCCCGAGTATGTCCGAGCTGAGGACGCCGGCAGTAGACTTCTTTTATAATTTTGTAATCATTTTTTTCGCGCGTGACTTGTGCAATTGAATTGTGAATTGAAAAGTAAACAATTGAAAAATAATTTTCAACTATATACGTACCGTCAAAACGATGATTGTATAGATCCTTTTTTTAAATATTTTAAAACAATTTATACACATCATTTTTTCAAAATAAAAAAAACACGACATTTTCCGAAGAATATAAACAAAAAATGTTAATTACCTTGAAACCTTTCAAAAGCCTTAAATATTAAAAAGAATGTATTTGGAAATCGTGAAAAGGTACACTTTTTCCAATGATTCCAATTTTTCATACATTTTTTTTAAACCTGCAAAATTACAAAAATTGCCCTTAAATATCCCAGATTCTTATTTGATCATTTTGGATATCTTTTAAAGTCTTCTTAAATAATCTTCTAAAATTAATTTGTCAAAATGAAAATTGCTTTTTAGTTTTCCTAGGAATCGTAAAAACTTTTTTTTTTATTTTGATAAAACCTTTTACACTTCTTAAAAGGATACTAAATGTTTTGTTTCAAACCTGGAAAAATTTACATTTTTTTAAAATTATTATAAATCATTTCAAGATAAACATTAGTTTTAAATCTTTTTAAAACGTCTCTTAATAAAAAAGCATCTCTTAAAATTATTCCATTTTTGTTTTGTAAATTGGTTGCTAAGTGTAAAATTGCAACTTATACGTCAAAATTTAATTGTTTCACTAAAAAATTAGAGATATTCAAAGTAAAATACAATTAAAATAGTAACGTCAAAGTTTTCACCTCTTTGAAATTTTAATGAATCAAGGCTTTATATTTAAAAATGTCCAGTTTTAAACATTTGATAAATAATAATTGTTCGTTTTATATGTACAGCCGAATATTGCTACTAATTGAATAATTTTTCTTTTTTCTAATTAATTTTTGTTATGGGTTGAAAATGGAATATTTCAGACTGAAACTGTATTTGAATAAAATTGGAAATTAAATCATTTGACCGCTTATATTTTTTAACGGTTTCACAGTCGTCTTGGTAAATTAATTATTGTTAACTTTATAATACTTAATGTATAGTTCTATTAAAAAAATATTAATTTATAATTAAAGTTGATCAACTAAAAACGCTTTTTATTCCTAATTTTCAATTACAATCCCTTTTAATTTTCAATTATTAAAGTAGTGAGAACTGCATTTGAAAAAACTATGCTTAAAAATGGAAAAAATTTTAATAGAAGCTTTTAGAATTACGCATTTTAAACTAAGCGTATCATAATTTAAAAAGTTAAAAATTGAACTTAAAACAAGCTTAACTGTAACGTATTTTCAATTTGTATATAATTTCTTATAAAAGAGAAAAGATAGGAAGATTATTTTCTAGTACAATGTTACATGGATAGAAGTTTGGCAGAACCGCTCACCAACGCGCATAATTGTCGCGACAATCACACAGTGCACAGCGCCACTTATGTTCAGTAGAATAGCTCAACTAATTCGGAAGAATCATTACCCCGAACAAGCCGTTTAATCAACAGTATACTCAAACCGCTCTGCACACGCAGCGCTTACAGCACAGTTCCGCGCTTGCGCAGCTCAGGAAACTATAGTAGCCACATTTCGGAGCGGCTAATCTCCGTAAGTTCGGGGTAACCAGTGCCCCGAATCTGGAGCTGACGCCACATAAAACCGATGTGCAGCGACTCTCTAACAACTAGCGCAACGGTTTTAACTAAATTCTCTCCGTGCATGCATATATGCGTTTCAGGATTGGGCCTAGTGTCCATACTTAAGTGTTTTAAGAGTGTGTTTCTTTGTAACGATGAGTCATAATTTTTCGTATAGTAGATCTCCGAACTTCATATTCTTTCTACGAAAGTTTAAAAAGATTGTTTTTAGTCTTTTAATTTTATTATGTTAATTTTGTTTTGAAATCGCTAGTTTGATTTGATATACTGAATATCAAATATTCATACTTTTATGATAAATAGTGCAACCCTTTTCCACTTATTGTAACAAAAATATAAAATTGGCCAGTTGAAAACCACTATGCTAACTTTTTTATCATTTATTAAAATGGAAAGTCTTTCAGTGATACTTTCAAGATGATTGCAATTCGATAGGCATGCATTTCACCCTTTCTTCGCTGACTACGCAGGAATTCTTGAAATCAAACAATAAGAAATGGAAAGAAATGATAAATGAAATCCAGGAAAACGGGGTCAGAGGGGTATTTTAAACCTGTTTAATGTAGATAGCATCTTCGTTAACCCTGACGCCCAGATTTTTTCCTTTTAGATGTTTCTCAAGACGGGTCTTTTGATCATAGTGCTCCATTACCAACCAGAGCCACGTTGAAAGTGCTGGATTCTAATGGAATGTTCTCACTTAAGAACCGAAAGTGCAAGAATTTTGAGAAAAGCGCAGAAAAACTTTTCTCTATTTCTCTAATATCAATAATAATAAAACCCTTAAAGTTTATTAAACTAAGTTAGATGATGAATTTGGCTGCCAATATTGTTCCTAAAGAGTTGGTCTAAATTTTTAAAAAATCTTTGGATTGACCCAGATAAAGAACTTCAAATAAATTCTGAAATCGTACCGTGATATCTGCATAAACGTGCGTCCATCTTACCGGATGTTCGACTCCTTGTAGCACCAAGGGTCTGGCTACAACCGGAATGTATTTTAACACTTGCTCTCGTGCTTCTTCTTGATCATGAACATGGACATAATATCCTCTATTCAAACAGGCCATCCAGTGTATTTCCCGTACCTTTGTCACTTCTTTGCCCAATAAATACGTAAAAACCCTTACCGGAATTAGCGTACCATTTTCTGGCCAGTTCCAAGTTTCAAATACCTGGTGTCGAAAAAAAATTGAAAATAAACGTATAGAATAACTAAAGATGGTAATTGAAGAATCGACTATCTGCTTATCTTCTTTATAATTACACCAAACTCTCGCTTTCAGTCACTCCGTTCTCAGCCTTCCTAGAACTGCTGGCTCAAGCAGTTTCTCAGAAGCGCAGGGCGAGAGTGGTTGCGACTTTATATATATACAGATATATATATTCCAATTGGAAACGAGTCAGACGGCCCTCACTGTTTACGTTTCTGTCACCCCAAAACCAGTCCAAGGCTATTTGAAGGCAATCCCCGATACAGGACTAAAAGCGAGAGTTTGGTGTAGTTACTACTTGTTTAACATATTTCCTATCAATTATTCTTATTTACTCCCCCACCCCCTGTTACAAATCGTAACAAAATATTTCTAGATCCTCACCAATTCAATTGTACGTAATTTTTAGTTTCCAGAAATGTTTTGCTAGTTATTACTAGTAGAATTGGCCGGAATAAAACAGTAGTCATAGCTTATATTTCAATCAAAAAACATAACATTTATTTTTACAAAGTGTAATTAACAAAAAGACAAATTCTTAACAAATAAAGATTTTTCACTCAAGAAAGAAATAAAAGTTTATCTAAATTGTTAAACCTTGAAGCCGAAATACGAATTTTGTCTATAAAAATTGAATTTCCAGACGAAAATATGACTTTTCAGCCAATAATTAATTTTTCGCGAAACTGATGAATTCTTACCCAGCAAACATGACATTTTAAACTAAGAAAATGATTTTTTTCCTTAGAAAAAAGAATTTTTAACTATAAAATATCAATCTTAAAATTATAGAAAAATAACATTTTCAGTTAAAAAATTAATTTTATACCAAAAAAAGTCGTTGTTTCGACTAAATAGTTGAATTTTCACCCAAAGCCATAAGCCTTCAATCGAAAAAATAATTGTTTAAATGTCTAATTTAACTTTTACTTAAGTATTTGAATTTTCATTTTAAAAAGATTATTTTTTAACAAAATAGTTAAAATTTCAACCATAGAAATGAATTTTCAACTAAAAATATACATTAGTTGATGTTAGAGAGTGTCGACCAGGTAAAAAATTCAACTAATAGACCAGTTTACCGACAATTTAAGATCTATTATTTAAAAATATAAATCTTCGTAAAAAAAAATTATTTTTCAACAAAGTGATTCAATCAAATCTTTCAAACAAAAGATTTGAATACTCCAGCAAAGAAGAAGAATTGTTAACCAAAAAGTTGCATTTTCGTAAAAAAATGATAATCCTACAAAAACAGATGAGTTTTGGAATCAAAAAGATAAAATTTCAATAAAAAAAAAACGAATTTTTAACGAAATAGTTGAATTATTTCACAAATAATTACATTTTTATCCAAGAAAGATGAAATTTCTCTTCAAACAGATGAATTTTCATTTAAAAAAATAATTTTTGAATAGTTGAATTTTCATTCAAAAAATTTTCAGTTGAATTTTCAGGAACAAAATATGAATTTGTGAACAGAAAATAAGTTTCTACGAAAAAAATGAATTTTTAATCCAAAAAGTCGAACTTTCCCAACAAAATAGGATTAATTTTAAACAAAATAGTTAAATTCGTTACCAAATATTTTCATTTTTTATCCAAGAAAGATTAAATTTCTCTTGAAACAGAATAATGTTTTAAAAGAAAAAATTTAATTTAAAAAAGGTATTTCAATTTTCATCCAGGAAAGATTTTAGATCTCTTTTCAATACCAAAATGTTTAATATAAAACAAAAGTAGATTTTCTACAAAATAGTTCAATTTTCATTAAAATAGCCGAATTTTTAACAAAGAAGTACGACTTTTCAACAAAAGTGTCGAATTTTTAACCAAATAGTTGTATTTTCATCGAAGAATTTTAATTTTCTGTAAAGTACTGGAACTTTTAACCAAAAAATATGACCTTTTAACAAGATTCTTAAATAATAAACCAAACACTTGCATTTATGTCCAAGAAAAAAAAATTCTACTAAAAAGGGTGAATTTTTAAATCAAAAAGACAAATTTTCAACAAAAAAAGTTGAATTTTCATCCAAAAAGATTTCAGTTAACTTTTAAACAGAAAATTAGGAACTTTAAAGAAAAAAAAATTTTCCTACAAAAAAATTCAATTTTCATCAAAACAGTTGAATTTTTCCAAGAAAGACGTAAGATTCATACTGAAAAAGATGAAGTTTTATATAAAAAAGACAAATTTCCAAAAAAGCGTTCTTCCAGAAAATATTTCAGTTGATTTATCTGTAACAAAATATGAATTTTAAACAATAGGTGAATTTTTTACGAAAAGATTTGGTTAAAAAAAATTGTTCTCTTAACTGAAGAATCTCTTAGGTAGAAAATACAACTCTGTTGTTGAAAATTCATCTTGTTCGTTTTTAAATTCATTTTTTTGTTAGAAATATTTTCATTTTTCGGTTAAAAATAAATCTATTCAGTATAAATTCTTTACTTTTAGTTGAATTCAATTGTTTTTGATCGAAAAAAAAAATATTTGTTGGTTAAAGTATTGAGTATTTTACGTTTCGTGGAGAATTGTTAGATTTGAATTGACAATTCAACCATTTGGTGACAAATTGATCTTTATGAAAAATGCATTTGCTTATTTCATTTTTGGTGCAAAATTTATATTTTTAACTTCATAGTTCAACTATTTTGTTGAAAAATATTAATTTTTGCATTAGGAAGTAATTTTTCTAACTGCGCGTTTAATTATTCAATTTTTGGGTGAAAAAATATTTTTTTTAGTCAAAAATTCCACTGTTTAGTTGAAAATTTATCTTTTTTTTAGTAAAAAATTCAACAATTATTTTAAAATTTATATATTGGAGTAAAAATTCGTCTTTTACGTAAAAAAAATAATCTTCTTGATTAAAAATTTATCTTTGTTAAATAAAAATTCAACTACTCAGTTAAAAATTCATATACTTTGTTCAAAAATAGTCTTTTTTGTAACTATTTAATTTTTGACAAAATTTTTTTTAGTTAAAAGTTTAACTACTTAGTTTAAAATTTATGTATTTTATTAAAAAAATTTCTTTTTGGGCAGAAAATTCATCTTCTCAATTAAAAATGTAACCCTTCTAGTTTTAATTGTAACTATTGTGTAGAAAATGATTTTTTCAATTATTCCAATTTTTGGTAGGAATTTTTGTTTGTTTGTTAAAAATTTGACTACTTACTTGAAAATGAATCTTTTTTAGTATAGAATTCTGCAGATTAATTGGAAATTCATGTTTTTTGTCGAGAATTCATTTTTTTGTGTTGAAACCTTAACTACTTGGTTACAAGATTAACCATTTTGTTGCAGATTTTCTTTTTTTTTAGTTAAGCATTAATTTCTTTAATTAAAAGTTTAAGTATTTCATGTTTGTTTGAAACAATTTTTTTAGTTGAACGCTTTGCTTAAAATTTAATTTTTTTGGTTAAAGAATCATAATTTTAGTTGAAGGTTCACCTTTTTGGGTAAAAATTGAACTAATTTTAGTAGAAAGTTAATCGCAGAAGAATCTTCCGCGGTTGATAATTACACTATTTTTTGTTCAAAATTAACATTGTTTTTGGCTAAATTATCGACTATTACATTTTTCGTTAAAAAATCATCTTCTGATTTGAAAATTCAACTACTCGGTAAACAGTTATCTCCTTTATTAACAAAAAAATCTTTATAATTAATGATTTACAATATTAGTTGAAAATCCATCTCTTTGGTTTGAAATTGAACTATTAGGTTGAGAATTTGTTCTTTATATTAAAAATTAATTTTTTTAACTGAAAACTCAACTATTCTGTGTAAAAATGCATAATTTTAATTAAAAATTTATTTATTTAATTAAAAATTGAATTATTTCGCTAAAAATTGTTTTTTATTCAAAAATAATTTTTATAACTTAAAATATGAATTTTCCATTTGCGGTTCAAACTTATCTTTTTCAATTTAGGATTCAATTATTTTTTGCAAATTAAACATTTTCCAAAACCTATTTTGATAGTGCTAGAAAGTTGTCATACAGAAAAAATTATAATTTTTCCCACACCTTAAAATTCAAAATTTTGTGAAACATTCCTTACTTGAAGAATATTATTTTAATCATGAGTAACCTACGACTTTTAATAAAAATTATAACAAATGCCTCTCAACCGATATGAATGAAGATGTGTAAAAATTAATTTTGGATCCACGAAAATGGATAAATTTGATCGGAAGTTGGTAGTCAGAATGATGTGCAATTGAACCCTATTGATCTCAAATTTTATCTCCTAACATCAGCTGACGATTTTTAATAAATAAATATTATCCACTTGAGAAGACAGTAGTATAATATAGCTCATACATACCTCGGTAATATTGCTAGCGATTCCGTCGGTTACGAGCATAATTAATTGATTGCAGGGTGTCTGGGGTCCACAACCTCGCGTCTCTCTGTAGTTCTTTAGAAGAGTAAACGCCTTGATAAAGGCTTCCGTTATATTCGCTATTCCTTCCGGTTTCATCTGCACCATGTGGTCTTTGAACTTTTCCACATTTTCCGGTGTTGCTTGAATCAGTCTATCCTTAAAACAAGATACTATCTCCTGTGTAGTGTCGGAAAAGTTCATAATTTGTACAAAGTCGTTGTTCGAAAGCGTCTCCAAGATCGCATACACTGTTCTTCTTGCTAAAAAAATTGATTCAGTATGAAAATACTTACCTTACCCTACTCCCCCTTACTTTTTTCTATTTTCTTTTACTTCCCATCCTGTCACGCCTTTCCTGCTTTTATTCGCTTCACTAATTTTCCTCTCTTCACACCCAATACTGCTCTTCACCGTCAATCCCCCCAGGCGTTCCTTTAGTATCCTTCCCCTCACTTCCCCTACTTTCTCTCACATTCACTTTTTTCACTTCACCTTCCTTTCCATATCTTCGCTCCCCTCACAGCTCATACTTTCAGTCTTCTCAATTTTCCTGCTTCCTCTTACTTCTTCTACTTTCACTCACTGCCCCTACTCGCACTCTTCACATTTCATACATTCCCTCTCTTCTCTTCCCATTCTTCCAGTTCTCTCACTTCCCATACTTCCACATGTTTCACTTCCCCTACCTACTCACTACACCCTACTTTCTACACACCCCACACTTCCCTTTAATTCACTAATTCCCCTCCTCTCACTTCCTCCACTTCGTTTTCATTCTTGTCTTCTTACGTCTCCTCTACTTGTCATCACTTCACAAATTCGCCTCTCCTCACACTCAATACGGACTTTTCATATCAATACCTTTCACACTCTTTTACTCTCCTTCTCCTCACTTCTCATTTTTACACTCTTCTCACTTACCCTATATTCCCACCTCTAAGTCTCCCTTACTTCTTATAGTTCTACCACTTCCCATGACTTTCCATACTTACTATCGCTTCCATTACTTCTCATCACTTCCACACTTCCCCTACCTTTCGCTACTTCCTCTCACTTCCCATCCCTTCCTTTCTCTTGCGTGGCTCATTCCCCTTCCCTCGCATCCCATACTTCCACTGCTCTCACAATCTTCAGATCCCTTCTCTCTTTCTCTTGCTTCACATACTTTCACTCTACTCACTTCCTCTACTTATTCTGACTACCCACCCCTTACTCATCGTCGCTTCACTAATTTATCTCTCCTCACTCCCCCTTAATTGACTAATTTATCTACGATCACCTCCCCTCACTTCCTATACTGCCCTTCCCTTATAAATATTCTCACTTTTCCTTACTTTCTATACTTCCGCTCCCTCAGTCCCACTATTTTCTCTCACTGTCCATACTTCCACTTCCTTTATTTTCCCGACTTCATCTCACTTCCCACCCCGTGACTTACGAGTACTTTACTAGTTCTCCTTGCCTCACTTCTCCCCACTTCCCATACTTCCACTCATCCCGCTTTCCCTACATGCCGCTTCACTTTCACTCACTTTCCCTACATCCAACCTCACTTTCTCTCACTTTGCTTATATGCCACTCACTTCTTCTTACTTCCTATACTTCCAATCCCCCGATTTCTCCAGCTTTCTTTTACTTCTCACCCCCACACTTACCCTCACTCCCATACCTCCACTCCACTGACTTTATCTACATCCCCTCCACTCACTTCCCCTGCTTCCACCCTCTTATTTTGCCAGACTCCCCTTTCCATCCCGGGAAAAAACTCAACGGATGGACACACATTCGATGGAAATGCACTTGTTTCTTTAGAACAAAGTCTGCAGCTCTCAATTTTGGTTAGATTAATAATTTAGAAAAATATACTGCCTAGCGGGCGCATTTTAGTCGCGCGGGTCGCTTTGCTCGCAAGTTTGAGCGCGCCTAGTGCATGCGTCTGTTGGGTCTCGCATTTTTTTTCAGGTAACAGTATTTATATGCGTCTTCATATTCTGAATTTTCTACTTAAATAAGTGAAGTTAAAGATTAAGCTGCGCAAAGCACTGTAGGCTTCGATGTGCAGATTCTCATCGTGACACTGACGCTACGCGCTCGATTTTTGAAAGACATTTGTAAAGTATATTTATTTTATGAACTGTCTGAAAATAAATAAAAAAGTACAACCCTTTTTTCAGACATTTTTTTCTATCTTGCGTTGTTATGCTAAAAATAGGATTTTTGTTTTCATATTATTTCTTATGTACGAAACAAAGTATCCTACACAGAGAGAAGTTAGGTAAAACCGTCGCGCTGGCGGTAAGAGAGTCGCTGTACTTCGGGTTGTTGTAGCGTCTGCTTCAGATTCGGTGGACTGGTTACCCCAAACTTAAGGAGATCAGTCGCTCTGAAACGTGTATGCTCTATTTTTCTGAACTGCACAAGCGCGGTACTGACCCGCAAGCACCGCGTTTGCGGAACAGTTCGACTATATTGATGGTGAAACGGATCTGACTATTCGGGGTAATGGTTCTCCTGAATCAGTGGCGTCATTCTATTCAACAGAAGTGGCGCTGTTCACTGTGTGATTTTTTAATATTAATTTTGATAAGTAAATTCAAAAGAGGAGTTCTGTCTCTTATTGGGCCAAAATTATAATTTTCGATTTTCTGCATACAATTGTTGATAAGTAAAAACAAAGTAATGAGTCCTATTAAAAAATGGTTAAAATAAATTTTGTAGGATTTTTCAAAGGCTCTAATGAACATATAAAATAATGTAATAAATTATAACAAATTATTTTAATGTCATTTTTATTATTCAAACTAAAAGTACGCTATGCGTACTATCAAAAACCAATTCATAGCAAAGTTTTAGATGTGGTTTAGGTGCACAATTTTGGTTAAATCATTTTTTTCGGAACTTTTGTCGTTTTTCCAAAATTTCATTTCTCTTATTTTCAATGTTATTTTTTACGCATAAAACAAAAACTACTTGTTCTATCAAGAAGTGATTGTTAACAACTTGTAAGATTTTATTTTGGGAGCACAATTTTTGTTAATTCATCTTTTTTCTTCTCTTGCATAGTTTGACCACAAAATAAAATTTTTTATATTTTTTTTTCCGATCAAAATTTGAATTTTAGATTTTCCAAAAAAATCCAAAAAGGTGTTATGATAATAATAACTTTTTTCCCTATCGTGCGCTTTTTGGCTTCAAATTTTGATTTTTTAAATTTTATAAATACTATACTATATATACTATAAATACTATAAATTTGTATCTAAACTGTCTGGTTCACGGATGGACAGATGGAAAGACAGAAGACATCAACGAAACTTTATTTTCGTATGTCATAAATGATGAGAATGTGAAAAATTAAAAAGCATTGAATTTTCAAGAACATTACGGTAAGACCTTAAAATAAAATTAATTATTAATACATTTAATTGTTCTAAACAAATTTGATAAATAAATTGGCTAATATTGTGAATATTGGTTAAAAAATTCTTTTTGTTAAAATTGCTTTGTATTAATGGAAGAATAACATCTAATCAAGAATAATTATAGAATTATATAGTTATAGAATAATTAATTAAAAGGTCAACAAAAACCATTGTTATAAACAGTTTTTGTTACTAAATATTTTAATGATTTAATTTAATTAATGATATTAATTATTTTAATTAGAAATTTTAGCACTTTCGCGTGGACAAGTTTTTTTTGCATTTAAAATGTTTCACAATATTTCTTACAAATGACTGCTAGTCTCTCAAATATTAGAAATGTTAATAAAAATCATTATTTTAAATAATTCTCGTTGCGAAATTCTTGTATTTTAGGAGTTTTCTCATTTTAATTTCCTTTAATCGACAAACTTGCCGGTGATAACAATGGTTTATAATAATTAAATAAATCATTCAGTAATTTTTTGTTATTTGTCAGTCCCCATGCATTGATTGAAGACGATGTAAAGTTTACCTAAGCAGTTGTTAAAGCGTAAAAAAATTTCCAGTTGAAATTTCACTTTTTTTAGACGTTGAGTGAATTTGTTTTATTAACCAAAATAATAAGACAAAAATTTTGATCTTGAGGCTCTTTATAATTCAATCTACTTTAATTTAAAGAAAATTTAATGATTGGACCAAAATTGCAGACTTTAGACTATTTTAACCCTTAACCAGCACTACGGGTCTGGATGACCCAGGGAATTATTTTTTACAAAATATCTCTTAATAAAACGCTAAAATAAAGGGCATAGAAATACAAAATTGATGAAAAACGTATTTTCATTTAAAGAAAATCAACTTTCGGCTCAAATTAATACCTATTTTAAAGCATACACTATTACGTTCATTTTTGGGTCCAAGTATATAATTTCAAAAGTAAGCAATTCAATAGTTGTGCAAAAATAATAAAAATAAAAAAAGTTATCTAATTTTTTTTGTAAAAAACGGCATTTTTTAAATTTCTCTAACGATTTAAATTTGATTAATTATTTTAATTTATTTATATCTATCCTATAAATATTCACTGTTAATTCTAAGGATTTAAACAAAATACATGAATTTCTACAGCCCGAAAAAATGAATGTTCTGTTTGCAGTGAGCACTAAAAGTTGGTGACGGGTATAATAGACCCAGTATGTCCTTTGTGTCTCATACAGGAAGTGTGCCGGTTAAGGGTTAAACAAAAAAGTGCATTTCTTCCCACTTCGGGTAGGACGAACGTATAACTGCCCGTAACTGTAAGGGTGATAAAGTCTGGTTAAGCTATAAGACCTGGAGTTGAAAACCCCTAACAACTACACCTTAAAGTAAGGAAAATTAAAAAGAAAAAGAATTTACCAATTGACTTTCCTATTCCAGTCATACTTCCACTGTTGTCAACTAAAATAACCATGTCTTTACTACAGGTGGCAGCTTCAATAAACCAACTTCGAATTCTACAGTCGTACGGATCTACTCCCAAGCGTTCTGTACTGTCCTTAGTTTTTTTAGTTTTCCATCTCATTGCCGGATAGAGTCTCAGCATTCCAGTAGTGGAGCCAAAGTACTGCCATGACAGTGCAGGATCAGACCTGTTTTATAACATAGTCTGGATTCATTTGGCACATTTGGTACAAAATACATTCTATGGGCGTGGTTAGTAGGAATTGAGAGTGGGCGGGTCAGTAGGCGTTCCCGAGAGATTCGGAAAGGCGTTGCGGAGTCAATATCCTAGAGGTAATTACGTCTGGGCGTGGCTTGCAAATTGAATATTCTAATATTACGTCTCACTCGGTCGGTAACGTCGAAATCTATAAGGATTGACCACTTGGTGGAGTGCAAAGCGTTGCACAGTGGATTGAAATCGGAAAATGAGTACATTAAGAACGCAATTATACACAGATTTTAGATTTTTAGTTTTGAAAAATACAGGACTAAATTTTTCAGAAAATGGTGGGAGTAGATTTTTTATTTCTTGTTTATTTAATTTTTATTTTAATGCAAACAAAAATGTCGATGCTTTTAATTTCATTTTTTATCGTCTGAACAACATTTTTCTCATACTTCTCGTCCCTTCGATTTAATGCACAGGGGTATAAGAAAGATAAAAAAATTGTTAATTTGCATAGTTAATTGTTATAAACAAATTATATTAAAAAATACTCGACATTAGGGGTTATTCGTCTTCAAAGTATATTTCTGTTCTGAAATCGCTTGCTTTCATCGTCAGGATCAAACGCGGATATTAAAATTAAAATTAAATGTTATTTGTTTATTTCATAAATAAATTATATAAGCAAATGCACATTTTGGCCATTTTTAGACAAAAAGAACCCGTTCTTTCTTACGATCTTATTGCAATTATGTTACTAGAGATGTTTTCTGAACAAAATCATTGCCACCTATCAATATTTGTTTATTTTACTACATAATATTGCCAGTGATATTTTCTGATGAACTTTTGTTACAAAATAAAATCTATAAAATTTGTAACGAATGATGTAAGCGTATACAAATTTCAGTAATTTTAAAAGAGAGAGAAATCATTCAAATTACGTAATAATATGTGAGAAGCGTGAAGTTGTGCGACGTGACAACAGATGGCACCACATGTTACATGCTTTCTTTTTGCTTAAAAATAACTAATATGTAAATTTATTGAAATAATTTTTTTATAATATAAGCGAATATTAATTTATGGCGAAATTTTTTCAGAAAACATCATTGGAAATATAATTTCAGCAAGGTCAGAAAAGAAATTTTTTTTTGCTTAAAAACACTCAAATTTTACATTTGTTTATTTACATTTGTTTATTAAATAAACAAATATTGATAGGATGCAAATTTTTTTCAGAAAACATAATTAGCAATATAATTTCAGCAAGGTCAGAAGAAAAAACGAATTCTTTTCGCTTAAAGACGCCCAAAATGTTTATTTGTTCATATTATTTGTTTATAAAATGAACAAATATTGATAAGCGGCAAACATTTCAACATAAAACATCATAAACAATATAAATGGAACAAGATCGGAAGAAAAAACGGTTTCTTTTCTCCTAAAAACGGCCAACATGTGCATTTGTTTATATATTTTGTTTATAAAATAAACAAATAACATTTAATCTTAAATTTTAATGTCCACGAGTCATCCTAATGATGAAAGCAAGCGATTTTAGAGCAGAAATATACATTAAAGATGAATAATTCCTAATTTCGAGTAGTTGTTAATAAAATTTGTTTATAAAAATTAATTATGCAAATTAACAATTTTTTAATTTTTTCCTATACCCCTGTGCATTAAATGCAAAGGACGAGAAGTATAAGAAAAATGTTGTTTAGAAGATAAAAAATGAAATTTAAAAAATCGACATTTTTCGCTGTTTGCATTGGAATAAAAATTAAATAAACAAAAGAATAAAAAATCTACTCTCAATATTTTCTGAAAAATTTGGTACTAAATTTTTCAAAAAAAAATCTAAAATCGGTGCATAATTGCGTACTAAATGTAATTTTGAATCTCGTTTTCCGATTTCACCCCACCGTGCGTTGTTTAGATAGGAGTTCGACGAAAATTAATTTTTTTAGACGAAAGTACGGAGAAAATCGTGATATCGCTTTGCTTTGTACATAGAAAAGCCATTTCCTTAATTATTATTGGCTATTTGGAAAGTGTGCGATTTGCACAATCCATCAAGAAAAAATATGATTTGCCGGATTGAGGTTAGAATGCATTGTCGTTAACGTTGGGGGTGACAATTTTGGAATTTTGGTAGTCCGTTAAAGTATATTTTTTTCAAAGAAATCCTCTAAGATTTCTGGAAAATCCTTAAACTCCTCCGATTTTTTTAATCCCTTTTTTTCTTTAAAATTATTTAAAATCTTTCACAGTTTCTCGAAATTGACTGAAATTAATTAAATCTCTTAAAATCCTTGAAATTTTCTCAAACACCTTAAAATCTCTTGAAAATCTTAAAAATCTTTGGCTTTTTGTAAACCCTCTGAAACCTCTTAAAATTTATTTAAATCTTTTAAAATCACTTTTTCAATAACTTGCTTTTGACATACTTTAAAATAACTAAAACTGTCTTAAAATCTTATCAACTCTCTTGTAAATCCTCGAAGCTTTTTGAATTATTTTTGAATAATTTTTAATCCTGTGACAAGAAACTTACAAATCCCGTCACGTCCCTTGAAAATCATTTTAAATCTTTCAAAAATGACTAAAATTAATTAAAATCTCTTAAAAATCCTTAAAATCTTTGAATTTCTTAAATCCCTTGAAATTTCTTAAAACTCATTAAAATCTGTTTCAATAACTCACTTTACACTCTTTGAAATCACTAAAACTGTCTTAAAATCTTATAAAATTTCTTGGAAATCCTTCGAAACTTAAAAATTATTTTCAAATCTTTTAAAAAGAAACTTTAAAATCCCGCCAAGTTCATACTAAATTAAAATCACTTGAACTGTTAGAAATCCTGTAAAATCTCTTTAAAATCCTTAAACTTTTAAAATTATTTTTGAATTATTTTCAAATCTTTCAAAAAGAAACTTTAAAATCCCGCCAAGTCCATACTAATTCCTTAAAATCAGTTGAACTGTTAGAAATCCAGTGAGATTTCTCAAAAATCTCTAAACTTTAAAAATTATTTTTGAATTATTTTCAAATCTTTCAAAAAGAAACTTTAAAATCCCGCCGCGTCCATACTAATTCCTTAAAATCACTTGAACTGTTAGAAATCCTGCAAGATTTCCTAAAAATTCCTAACCTTCATCCTCTTCAAAAAAATTTTAAATCTCTCAATATTGACTAAAATAATTAAAATCTCTTAAAATCCTTTCAATTTCCTAAGCTCTTTAAAATTCTTAAATAACTTTTCAATAACTCGCTTGATATTTTTTTAAATCACTAAATCTGTCTTTAAATCTTATAAATCTCTTTTAGATCCTTAAAACGTTCGGAATTATTTTTAAATCCTTTAAAAAGAAACTCTAAGATCCCGTCAAGTCTATAGTAATTCCGTAAAATCACTTGAACTCCGAATTTTATTGAAATCCCTTCAACTTCTTTAAAATCATTAAAAATCTTTCGAAATTGACTAAAATTAATTAAAACCGTTTAAATTTTTTTAAATTCCTTAAAATATTTCACTTTTTTTACATCCCTTGAAATCTCTTCTAACTCATTAAAATCTTTTTGAATGACTTTTCAGTAACTCGCTTAACATTCTTTAAAATCACCTTAACTGCCTTAAAATCTTTAAAAAATCCTTAAACCTTTTTGGATTCTTTACAAAATCTTTGAAATTTCTTGAAAATCAATCAATTTTTCAGCATTCTTTTAAGATTTCTTCAAATTCTTTAAAATCATACAAAATATCTTAAAGTTTCCTAAAATCACTCAAAGTCTTTTAAAATCATTTACAGTCCTTTTGATATATCTTTGTTTAATATGGAACTACTCAAAATCACTTATTATTATAGAAAAGACTTATGACATAAGTCGCCGCCCATTGATTTTATATCCCCAATTACGGCACATTATAATTTTTTGTTGTAGATTCCCTAATTGCATACTTTCTTGATTGACAACAATAATGAAAGAAATGGCTTTTTTTATCTTAAAACCCTAAAGAAATGAATTTTAAAGAATTCTAAAGAAATAAATTTTCCCTCAAACTTCTATCTAAACCATATTAGAATACTCATTTAGCATTATTAGTGGCGTTATTATTCTTGCATCGGAGTCATTAAAAGGCGCTTCAAATTCGAATAGAATCTATTATAATATAGTGAAACCCTTTAATAGCCCTCCCTTCTATAGCTCTTCCTAGAATAGACGCTGCGCCGCAAGTAGGCGTAACAGGAGCTGCGCGGGGTCTGCGATTGGCACTCAGGCGAACACGTAGGCGTGAACAAACAGAAATGTAGCAAGCTATAATGAGTTAGTTCCCACCCACCGTCAGCCCCAAAATCGTTGCTATAGAAGAGTTTCACTGTAATTTGTAAAATCTTCTACTGGGCGCTGATAGGAAGATTTTTTAGTACGCTAACCAAAGGGCGGATTCAGTAGGAATTCCCAAGGCAGTTAAGAAAACGTTCCGGATTCAATGGGTATTTTCAAGAAACGCGAGAGTTAATCTTAATTTGAAGTAGTGAGTAAAAACTCCTAATGAGAGGTGTGAATGAAACTTGATGGTGATAGTGAGCGAATTCAGTGGACGTTCCTAAGAAAGTCCGGAAGGCGTTATTTAGAAAAAAAAGGTCTTATGAATCGAGTTGCTGTAGGGCGTGTTTAATCAAGATTTTTAGCGGTAGTCACGTTTGGGCGTGGCTTTGGTAAATTCACATTTTAAGTGTGTATATTTTGTTAGTATACTCAAGAGGTGCTCTTAATTTGACGTGATCTATTAGAATTATTTGTAAAATTTTATACTGACCGTAGTAAGAGGACATTTTTAGTAGGCTGACCAAAGAGCAGTCAGTAGGCATTCCGAAATCAGTTGGTGTTACCAAGACATTTAATGCAGACGTATTAAATAACATTGCAAGCAGGCGTTCTCAGCAGGCGTATTCAGTAGGCGTATTCAGTAGGCATTCATATTTATGTAGTCAGAGTTAATTGACAATTAGAGTAGTAATTAAATATTCCTAGTGGACGTCGTTAATGGGAATTGATAGTGGGCGGAGTTAAATGTAGGTAGTTGATGAAGGGCACTGTTAAATATATTTTAAGGAGGGAGTTACGTCTCGAGGCAGACTTAGTAAATTGGGATTTCTAGTGTATATCTCGTTGCTGTCATCAGGTAGCGCTCCTAATTAGGACGTGATCTATCAAAATTATTTATAAAATTTTCTACAGGTCGCATTTAGAAAAAATGTGTAGTAGGCTGACAAAAGAACAGAGTCAGTAGGCGTTCCGAAATCAGTTGGTGTTACCAAGGCATTTAATGCAGACGTATTAAATAACATTGCAAGCAGGCGTTCTCAGCAGGCGTATTCAGTAGGCATTCATATTTATGTAGTCTGAGTTAATTGACAATTAGAGTAGTAATTAAATATTCCTAGTGGACGTCGTTAATGGGAATTGATAGTGGGCGGAGTTAAATGTGGGTAGTTGATGAAGGGCACTGTTAAATATATTTTTTGGAAGGAGATACGTCTCGAGGCAGACTTCGTAAATTGGCATTTCTAGTGTACATATCGTTGCTGTCATCAGGTAGCGCTCCTAATTAGGACGTGATCTATCAAAATTATTTATAAAATTTTCTACAGGTCGCATTTAGAAAAAATGTGTAGTAGGCTGACAAAAGAACAGAGTCAGTAGGCGTTTCCAAGACAGTCCACAAGGCGTTCCGGAACCAGTGGGTGTTTCCAAATAATTTAAAACAGGCGTGGTAATGTGAATTGCTAGTAGGCGTTGCAAGTGGGCGTATATGTTTAAATGGCTTAAAATTTAAAATAAAATTCTAAACGCCTAATCTAACCTGTAATTCTGTGTGAAAGTTTCGTCCAAGTTTTCGGACCAACTAATGGCTTCAGCCACATCCGATGACAAGTCATAAACATTGGTTGGGACTTGAACAGACGAATAATTTATGTTCACGGGAATGTTGTAAAAATGAGAATCTGGCGTTAGAGTCATTTCCCTGTAAATAAAGTAAATAAATAATTGTTAAGATCCCTTGATCCACAGCGATACTTTTACACATTTTACCTGTAAGAGATGTTTCGTAAATTTTCCGGCAAGGCTGTAACCTCACCGGGTACATTACTGAATTTTCCACTCATGTAGGACATGCCCTCAAAAGATTTAGGCGCTTCATAAATCTCAGATTCCTTCTCGGCCGCATGCAGAATGCAACGAACAGCATCCATCTTCCGGTGCAGCATCCGCCCGACGCTGTCTCTTATTACATCAATCAGTTCATCTCCAGGCTTGGGGACCACCTTCGTATTCATTGTTTTGTACCGCTGTGTAATCATCGAGTTAAAAAGAATGCGCATTAATTTTTAAATTGGAATAATATGAATTTTTTAAAATTAATTATTTTAAATTGTGCCACCCCTGCTAGAGCCCACAAACGTCTTCAGATCACGGGAATTGGGATTTGGCTCTAATTCAGGATATATGAGTTTTTGCTAGTGAAAAAATCCAATTAAATATTTTTAGAAAAATCTAAAAAATAGCGGAGTTATAGGATTTGTAGTTTTTTTTTTAACTTAAAAAATCCAAAAGATGTGATTTTTTGCGTCAGTTTTAAATTACTGACTGAATTTATTGTTGACGATGAAAATCAACTCCGTTTTATGGGCGTGGTTAGTAGAAATATATATTGGGCGGAGTCAGTAGGCGTTTCTAAGAGGTTTCAAAGGCGTTACATGGATAGCAGGCGTTTAAATTTGTCCTGTTTTGGCTAAAAATTCTACTATTCCGTTTAAAATTCAATTATTTTGTTTACTACTAAATTATTTAGTTCAAGAGATATACTTTTTGCTGAAAAATTCTTTTTTCTTGTACAGTCGTTTTTTTGGATAAAAAATTCGACCCTTTGGGATAAAAATTTCTTTTTTTTTGGTGAAAAAATGTATTATTTTTGTTGAAAATTCATGTATCTCAGTTCAAAATTAACTTTGTTGTTTAAATTCAACTGTCTTCTGAAAAATTGAATTTTTTACCTAAATGTTCAATTATTTACTGGGAAAATTCGAATGTCTAATAAAAAATGCGTCTTTTTATCTTGATAATTTAACAAATTGTTTAAAAATGCAACTATTTTTGGTTGTAGTTAAATCCCTTATGGTTGAAATTGATCTTTTTCGATTTTCAATTGAATTCCCTTCCAAAACCTTCGACTCCTTAACTTAAAAACTCATCCCTTTGGTGTAAAATTAATCTCTTCTGTAAGGAAATGCATCTTTTCTATTTAAAAATTAAACTACTTTCATTTTTTTTTGTTAAATTCATCTGTTTTTAATTTAAAATAAAAATATTTCTTGGTTAAAATAACAAATATTACGCTTTTTGTTGAAGGTTCAACTACTTGGTTAAATGTTGAAATACTTTGCTAAAAAAATTATTATTTTATTAAAGATTCATCTTTTTTCTTAAAAATTAAACTTTTTTCTACAAAATTATTTTTTTTTATCTAAATTGATTTTGCTCACTGCCTGAAAACTATTTTTGTAAAATTTTTTCTTTTTTTTTAAAGTAATTGTTTAACTATCACATTTTCTATTTGATATTTACCTGTTTAGTTGAAAATTTAATTATTTGCTTAAAAATGAAGATTTTTGTTGAAAAAATTGTCTTTTTTGGTCGAAAATTAATCCTCTCGGTTGGAAATTTATCTTTTTGGTCGAAAATTCAACTATACTTGATTAAAAATGAAACTACTTGGTTAAAACTTAATTTTATTGGTAACAGTTTAACATTTCAATAAAAAAAAATTTCTATAAAAAAATAAGAATATTAAACGACAAAATTGACTTTTCCACAAAAAAGACGACTTTTTAAAAAAATAATGCAATTTTCTACAGACAAATATTATCGAATTTAAACAAAAAAAGATTGACTTCAACCAGAACTTGATGCATTTTTACCAAATAGTGGAATTTTTAATCCAAAAGAACGAATTTGTATCCATAAATACAAATGTTCAACAAAAAAATTAAATTTCACCCCAAAACTTTGACTTTTTTTTTAAATTTAAATTTAAAAAAAGGAATTAAATTTTCAACGAAATAGTAGTTATTTTAAGCAAAAGGGATTTAGTTTCCACCAAAAATAGTTTAATATTCTAATCGGGTTCTAATAATTTAGTTGACATTTAAGGAAAAATCGACAAGAAATAATTTTTTTCAAATAGTGGAAAAGAGAAACTTTCCTTAAAATGATTGTCAAAAATGGCTAAACTTACATCTTTCAACACATCCGGTTTAGCTACATCATTAGCTAATTCCCAAATTTCACGTCCAAGCTTCTCAGCCCACTGGTCTACACTGAAAAATTTTATCTATATTAAATAATTGAATTTTGAATAAAAAATACCAATCATGGATTGATTCAATCCGAAAATTTCAAATTAATTAGTAATTTTGTTATAAGGAGTTACCAATTTGAAGGGAGGGGGGAGGTCGCGCCGAATATTACGGTTAGCAACAAGGGAAGGAAGGTAACGTTACGAAATGTACAAACATTTGGTACATTTAGTATCTCTCTAAATCCGAATTGTTAGAAATTTGAGTAACGCTGAATTGGTAAGTTTATCAGTTTCTACTAAACGAAATGGTAACATTTCTGTTTCTAAATGAATTAGTAAGAATATTCCACTCATTTGGTTAGTAGTACTTACAAATTCAATGGGTGGTAACGAATTTGTAACAAAACATAATTTCTAATTTTTTAATACTTTCTGCTGCTTTTAGAGTTTGAATTAAGAAAGTTGAATGATTTCTCCATTTATATTCAATTATATAAATTTTGAATGTTAAATAAATTTTGAATATACCGCTAAAGGAAAATGGCGCCTCTCGTATTAGGTATCTCAGGTTAAGATTGCTGCACAAGATGTCAGCTTTTGAAAAATAAAAAAGAATGTGCTATTATGATCTGCCCGTGCACTGTTCTAAATAAATAAATTCACTAATTTTCAAAATTAAATTTTGTCCAAGTTATTAAAAAAATTATGTTTCATCCCATTTGATTGGTATTATTGGTTAGCCGTCAGCGTGGCGCCTTTCCAGCGGACGTCACAACTTGAGAAAAGAGACTAATTAGGTGTTCTCTTCAATCTCTATTCTCCACCAATGATAAGACTCTGTTTAACGCAAGCGCAGTGGTGCACCGGGTCCTCGTTGAGAGCACGCAGCCCATAATCCAGTCCAGGGTTGCCATTTTTGTGATTTTAACACAAATTTAGTGTTTTTCAAGGGCCCGCTGTGTTTTTTTAGGCTATGTGTGATAACACAATTAGTATTTTGTTACAGTATTATGTGAAAAATTTAGTGATTTTTCAAATTTTTGGCTGTTTTCATTCCGATTCATTCATTTTCAGTTCCAAACGGTAACAAACAATCTGGTAGAAAATAGCGATTGATCAAGTGATTGCACTACAGAATACCGTCCAATAAAAAGAATTCTCTGATATCAATTCGCAGTTGATTCGTTGAAGTGAATTTGCTTTGTGAGGGGCCTAGACATTTCAGGCAATGACAGTGTTTCTGTGAATTACTAGGGCAATATCATTGGCTGAGATGTCTAGTGATTTGATGCTTTGCGTTTACCGACCAGTTTGACGCTATCCGTTTCCGATTTGATTGCATTGATTATTTGAGTGACTTTATGGATCGCGGCCGATACAACCAAAGCAAGTGAGTTTAAAATTTGGTTTGTTATTAATGATTCGAAATAAGGTACTTTAAGCATATGCGTATTCCAGTATGCTGAATAAAATACTTTTTACTGCAAACAACAGAATAGAATTCGCAGGTTTGTATACGTTATTTATACGTTTATGCGAATCTC
Source organism: Belonocnema kinseyi (assembly GCF_010883055.1). Lineage (NCBI taxonomy): Eukaryota > Metazoa > Arthropoda > Insecta > Hymenoptera > Cynipidae > Belonocnema > Belonocnema kinseyi. The sequence continues at coordinate 92,455,757 of NC_046661.1, forward strand.
ATAATGTCTCAAAATTAGGCATAACTCGGAACTTTCATGTTTTCTATTGTTTCCATACCAAATATACTCTTTTGTTCAATTTCGTGTCATTTACGCAACTTTCTTTTAAAGCAAGGTCACTCCATGAATGATCATCTGAAACCGATTGTGGTTAAATTTTAGACAATTTTCTAAATTGTTTCATAATTATTTTTTAAATTTCTTTATCTTTATTATCTCTAATGATATTTTGGAGTTATAGTTGAAATAGTAGAGAAAAAAATTTTTTTTAAGTGACCTGTCAAATTTTGATTTGATAGGTTACTTCCCGTATAGGAATGCAATCAGGGATCCGGCCGGGTCCCAGCCGAATAGCCCCGCTTTAAGCCGGGCGCTGCTCGGGGAATCCGGCCGGGATCCGGCTAAAAACGTCACGGTAAACTGGTCGGATCCCGGCTTCAATACCGGCCGAGTAATCCGGCCAAAAAGCGGTTAAGAAATTTTGCTTTAGACAAGAAATTGGTAACTTGTTTTGTCTTTTAAGGCTCATCGTAAAGATTACATTGAACTTTAAAAGTCAAATCAAGTGAAGCAATTCTGGCAAAAAAATTGGGTAGAATTTTATTCCCTGATGATAGAATCTCATAGCAATTTGGAAGCCACGTGGTGATTTAAGGTTAGGAAGGAAGAAGGTAAAAACTGTATACACAAGACTATATTTTAATTAGAAATAATAATTATTCGCGCAATAAGTCATGGATTCAAACTAATTACTGAAATAAGGTTGATTTTAACTACGAGTCCCGATTTTATTTGCAAACTTCGAAGAGACGACGCGATGTGAGTGCAAGGAACATTCTTGTTCCAGGTGCGAAACTAAAAATTACTGAGTGTCTATGCAGATGACAGACCCAGCAGGCGCTATATATGGCGGTAAATTTGAAATTGTACAGGCTAAAAATTGTCTGAATATAGAGAAGTTTATAAAAATTGTATCATATCTGTTGTTTCACATAGCAGAATCGATAACAGTTTAATTTAAAATGTTAAATTATTTGAAAAAATTTAATGTTTATTTTAAAATAATAAAAGTTAAGAAAAACTTATAATTGTCTATTATTATTGCTTTTTACTTTTTTTATTTATTAATATAATATAAATTCAAATTTCGCGCCCATAAAGTCAAATCTAGTGAAAAGTTAGTAACTTAGTGGTTTTTGAATGAATAAGTTCTAGTGTTTTTTTCGAGCGCTCGATTGTGTGTTTTCCCTGGAAGTAGTTGGCCACCTTGATCAAATAATTGGATCATGACTGAGCCATTTGACCATGAAGCCGACTGTCGTTCCTCTCGCAATTTTTAGTGGATTCTTGCTTTCAATTTATTGCAAGTTAAATGCTTTTTGTCACTAATATTACATTTGATGTCTGTTCAGTTTCTTTAAAATGGTTAAGTTTTACTTTAATATTGAAGAATAAGTAAATAGTTTAAAGGGAACTTGGACATTGTCCTTGAAAAGAGTTAATTCAACTAAAGTATATTTTCAGAAAAATTAAACATCTTTGAGGCTTATAGCATGTAGAAATTGACCAATGTACCGCAAAATCGCCAGACTCGACTTGATTCAAAGGAAGATTTAAGTGGCTTTTCTTGAACAGAAATTTATAATAATATAAATAGGTTGAAAACCCACAGTTTTAGGTAGCTAGGTAGTATGATTACATATATGAAACTTGATGTATCGTTGGTGCAATTTTCACATTTCTTGTATTTTTCCATGTATATAGCAATTTATCTTTTGATTTCAATAAAATTCTATTTATTCTAAAATCAACTTTTCAATTTATTTAAAACTACCTTTTAAAATAGTTACTTAACATACAGTGAAACTCTTCAATAGCCCTCCCTTCTATAGCCCTTTCGAGAATTGAGGCAGCGCCGCATATAGATGTAACAGGAGCTGCGCAGGGTACGCGGGATATGCGGCTTTCACTCAGGCGAGCACTCAAGCATGAACAAATAAAAGCGGAGCGGGTTCTAATGAGTTAGTTCCCACCCACCGTCAGCCCCAAAATTGGCGCTATAGAAGAGTTTCAGTGTATTTCCCAATTCATTTAGTAATATCATGAACACTTATTCCTTTTATAATTTATAGGTACAGTTACTATTTCATCTAGTCGGTTATTCTTAAACATTCAAGTATTAGATTTTTTACTAATTAACTGTAAACAAATTAGTGTCATTTTAATTAGCAGAAAACTACTACCAATTAATAGTTTTCCACTAATTTTGATTTAGAGATGACATTTCCAGATGATGAATTTGAACTTTGCGAATAATAAGTTTAAAAATCACTTTCATATTTTAGACTTCACATTTTACTTTCTTCTCCTCTTTTTTCAAAGTTCTTTTCTGTAACCCTGGTTTCAAAAAATGTTCCCTTACATGCGAACAAAATTAGTAGAATGCAATATTAAAATTTTTTGAATAAAAGTACTATTATATTTTTGGTTCGTAAAATAATCTCGTTCGACTAAAAATTCGACTATTTAGTTGCAAATTTTATTATTTTATTAAAAATAGAACTATTTTTCTTAAAATCAGTTTTTCGATAAAAAATTGTAATGGTTTACTGAAAGTTTAACTAATTTCTTTCGATGGAGATTCATTTTATATGAAAAATCATTAGTTTGTTCTTTTTAGTTGCAAATTCACTTTTTTGACTTTCACTCTTGGTTCAAGAATGATCCTTTTAATTGAAAATATATCTTTTTTAGTTAAAAATTCAAGTGTTTGACATCGTATTTATATTTTTTGTTTGAGAATACAACTTCTTGTTGAAAATTAATATTTTCGGGCTGAAAATTCAACTGTTTTGTAAATCATTCGTCTTTTTGGAATAATAATTCAACAACACTTTTCTAAATTGATATTGTTAAATATTTGCCTTTTTTGGCGTAACATTAATTTTCTTGGTGAAAAACTCATCTTTATTTGTTAAAAGTTTTTAAAAACTATGTGCTTAAAAAATTATCTATTTTGGTTGAAATAAGTTAATCTTTTTTAATTCATTAATTTTTTTATTAAAACTCTTTGTTGAAAATTCGTCTTTTCTTATTAAAAATTAAGATTTTTATTTCAAAATTTTGCTATATTATTTTTGTTTAGAAATGTATCCTTCATGAGTTAAGAGACTTGAATTTTTGCGAGGCAATCCATGTATTTTGTTTAAAAATCATCTAGTTGTTTAGAAAATTAATCTCGTTTCTTCATCAATCATCATCTTTTTGGTTAAGGATTCAACTATTTGGTTAAAAATTCCCCTTCCTTTCTTGTTTAAAAAATATCTAATTTTGTCTTGGTTAAAAATTAACTTTTTTAGTATAAAATTCAAGTTGCGTGCGTGTTGAAAATTCAATTTTCTTCGGCAAAAATGTTCTTTTTGGCTTCAAAATTGAACTATTATGTTAAAAATTCATCTTCGGTTCAAAGCACAACTATTTTTTTAGATATTCATTTTTTAAATTTTTTTTTTGAAAATGGCTTTTAAAATACAAATTTATCCTTCATAAATTGAAGAATTAACTTTTTTGTAGAAAATTCATGTATTTTGTTCAAAATTCTTCTTTTTGGTTATAAATTAATATTGTTTGGTTAATATCCTTCTTTTGGTTGAGGATTCAATTACTTTGATTAAAAAATTTGTGTTCATTTAACAATTATTTATTTAAAATTTTAACTACTTTCCTAAAAAAACTATTGTTTTAATTTTTTGTTGAAAATTGAACTTTTTTGTTGAAATATCATCTTTTTGATGAAGTATTCCCCTATTTGGTGAAAAATTTGTCTTCCTTATTTTAATTTAACTGGTTAGAAATGCAATTTTGCTGTTGAAAAATTAGTTTTTTAAATTAAAAATTTAACTGTTCCATTTTTGTTGAAAAAATGTCTATTTTAGTTTAAGATTCAACGAGTTACAAATTCATCTTTATTTGTTGGAAAATCATAATTTTGGTTTAAGTTTGAAATTTTTTGTAAAAAAAATCGTTTTCCCCTTTCTTAGTTCAAAATTAACTTTTTTCCTCAAAAATTAAAATTTTCGGGTTGAAAACTCTAGTGTACTAGACAAAAAATCGTATTTTTGAATTGAAAATTTATTTATTTGCTTAAAATTAATTTTTTTGTTGTTGAAAGTTTAACCATTTGGTTCAAAGCTAAACTACTTTGTTAAATGTTTTTTTTCTTTTCTTTTCTTTTAGTTGAAAATTAAACTTTTTGGTTGAAATGTCCTATTTTGTTTATTAAAAATTAATCTTTTTATCTGAAAATTGAGCTATTTAACTTTTGGTTGGAGATGTATCCTTCCTAAGTTGTAGAATGAACTTTTTAGTGGAAAATTCGTATTTTTGGTTAGAAAATTAACCTTGTTTGTTCAAAATTCATCATTCTGGTTGAGGATTCAACAATTTAGTTAAAAATTCTTCATCCTTGTTTTAATTCAACTGATCAAAAATTTAATTTTTGTTGTAAGTTCGAAAATTAACTATTTTCGAAAGAGCTAACTTTTTTGTTGAAAATTCATATATTCAGTCTGAAAATTCATATATTTGTGGTTTGAAAATGTTTTGGATTAAAAATTCAACAATTTTTTTGTAAATTTAAGTATTTTTTTGTAAATTTGACTATTTTCATAGATCATTAATATTTTTTCTTACAAATTTAACTACTTTGAACTGCCTGGTTAAATATTCATTTTTGTCTTTTTGTTCAAAATTAATTTTCTTATCTGAAAATGTATCCTTTCCTTTCTTTACTTGAAAAAAATACCTATTTTATTTGAAAATCACCATTTTAGTTGAGGATTGAACTATTTTGTTTAAAAACTTATTTTTTAGTAAATTAGTTTTTATTTGATTTAAAAATGATTCTTTTAATGTGAAAATTTATCTATTTCATTTTTTGTTGGAAAAATATAATTCATATGTTAAAGACTTCGCTTTTTGTTTAAAAAAATTTATGTTTTTGTTAAAAATTCGTCTTTTTGTTACAAGATTAATCTTTTTTGTTCAAAATTCATCTATTTGGTTGAGGATTCAACTGTTTGGTAAAGAATTCCTCAACATTGTTTAAATTCAACTGCTTCAAAATTTATTTTTTATTGCTGAGAATTCAACGAATCCATTTTTGGTTTAAAAATATCTATTTTAGCTGAAAACTTTACTATTTGATTCAAAATTATTATTTTTTTATTTAAATATTCTGTTATTAAACATTTGTGTTTTAAATTTAAGTGAACTGGTTGGAAATTCGTCTTCTCGTATTAAAAATTCATATTTTTGGTTAACAATTAAGGTACTTGGTTAAAAATTAAACTATTTTAATGAAAAATTAGCTATTCGTTAGATAATTAAAGTTTTTTTAAAGTTTCAACTACTTTGTAGATAAATCTTCATTTGGATTGAAAAGTTAACAATTCTTTTATAAATAGATGTATTTTATTATTAATTCGTCTTCTGTGCAAGAACATTAATCTTCTTCGTGGAAAAGTAATCGTTTTTGTTAAAAATTGAACTAGTGAGGTTTTTTTCTTAAATATCCAATTTCGTTTTTTAATTAAAAATTTAACTTTGTTTTTTTTTTGTCATTTCTTTTTTTTTACAAAATGGTTTTTATCTATAAATTTAGTTATTTAATTTTCGGTTCAAAAAAATACCTATTTTATTTTAAAATTCAACTATTTGGTTTCAAATTCATCTTTAGTGATTTATAATTCCTCAATTCGTTTTTCTCATGTGATTCAACTGCTGGTTGAAAATTTTTCTTTTCGTAGAAAACCCATTTTTTATAGTTGAAAATTCAGTTTTTTTGGTTAAAACTTAATTTTTAAAGTGAAAATTTTACGATTCCATTTTTGGTTCAAAATATATATATTTTAGTTAAAAATTCAACTATTTGTTTCAAAATTCATCTTGAATGGTCAAAAATATATCATTTTCGTCGAGGATTCAACTATTTAGAAAAAATTGTTTTTGTTTTTTGTTAAATTTAACTGGCGGAAAATTCGTCTTTTGTTTAAACTTTTCTGGTCCGGAAGTCATTTTTTTAGATTGAAAATTTAACTGTTTTCATTAAAAAATGTCTTCTTGGCTGGTAAATTGAAATATTTGGTTAAAAAATTATTTTTTTGTTAAAAATTTAACTTTTTGCTGGAAAGCTGAACCAATTTGCTGATAATTTTTGTTTTCACTTTTTTGTTTAAATGGAACTTTTTTATTAAAGTAGTTTTTTTTGTTAAAAGTTAATTTTGTTATCTGAAAATTTAAATATTCGATTTTTGTTGGAAATTATCCTTCATAATTTGAAGAATTAACTTTTTGGTAGAGAATTCATGTATTTACTTGACAATTTTTATTTTGATGGAAAATAAAATTATTGTTGAAAATGAACTTTTTTTATTTAAAATTAAAATTACCGGGTTGAAAGTTTAACTGTCTTCGAAGAAATCATATTTTTAGATTGGAAATTAATTTTTATTATCAACATTTTGCGTCGAAATTTCATATTTATGGTTAAAAATTCAACTGTTTTGTAGATTAATCGTCTTTTTGGGTTAAAACTTTAACAGTTCTTTTGTAAATTAATGTATTTTCTTTGTAACTTCTTTTTTTTTTGTTCAAAATAAATGTTTTTATCTAAAAATTTAGCTACTTTATTTTTTTAAAAACAAATACCAATTTTATTTAAAAATTCGACTATTTGATTAAAAATATGTTGGTGCAAAATTAATCCTTTTGGTTGAGCATTCAACTATTTTGTTAAAAATTATTTTTTATTTAAGTAAATTCAACTGGTCGCAAATTCGTCTTTCGTTAGAAAATTTATCTTTTATGGTAGAAAAGTCATTCTGATTGATTGAAAATAAATTTTTTCTGGTCTGAAATTGATATTTTCGAGTTCAAAATTCAAGTGTTTTCGAAAAAAATCGTTTTTCGGGCTAGAAAATTGAATTGATTATAATTTAAATTTAAATGTTGGGTTAACGATTTATTTTTTGTTAAAAGTTCTACTATTTGCTTGAAAGTTGAACTAATTTGTCAATGAATCATTTTTTCTTAATTCATTTTTATGAGAAATAATTTTTTTCGCTCAAGATTAAGCTATTTCATTTTTGTGGGAAATGTATCCTTCATAACTTGAAGAATTAAATTTTCGGTAGAGGATTAATGTATTTAGTTAAAAATTGTTCTTTTAGTAGACAAAAATTGTATGATGAAAATAGAACTTTCTTTCGTTTAAAATTCAAGTTACCGGGTTGAAAATTCAACTTTCTTCGAAAAAAATCGTCTTTTTGGATTGAAAACTTTACAATTTGAATTCATATTTAACTGCTTGACTGAAAATTTACTTTTTGTATTAAAAATTCAATTGTTTTTTATATTAATCACCTTTTTGGATAAATAGTTCAACAATTCTTTTATAAATTGATGTATTTTGTGTTAAATTCGTCTTTTTTGGTGGAAAATTAATATTTTTTGTTAAAAAATTACTAATTGAACTAATTTATTAAATGTTCATTTTTTTTGTTTGTTGCTGAAAATTGAATTTTGTTGTTTTTTCATTTTTTCTTTTTTTGTTAAAAAAATAACTATTTTATTTTAAAATTGAACTATTCTGTTAAAAATTCGTTTTTATCGTTTCATTCAACTGGTTGAAAATTCGTCTTTTGGTAAAAAAGAATCCATCTTTTATGAAAGAAAAGTAATCTTTTTTGGGTTGAAACTTCACCTATTTGGTTAAAAGTTAAATTTCTGTGTAAGAAATTAATTCATTTTAATTTTTTTTCTTATTGAAAACTTAACTTTTCTTTAAAAATTCGTTTTTATTTCGGTTAAAAAATAATATTTTCACCTGAAAATTCATCTATTTAATTTTGGTTGGAAACACCTCATTCATAAGTTAAAGAATTCACTTTTTGTCGGAAAATTAATGTGTTTCGTTGAAAATTTAACTTTTTGGTTATCAAATTAATCTTTTTTTCTTACTTCGTTTGGTTGACGATTTAACTATTTGGTTAGAAATACTTTTTTTCCGTTAAATTCAACTGGTTAAAAATTTTTCTTTTGTCAGCCAGTTCATCTTTTATGGTAGAAAAGTCATATTTCTTGGTTGAAAATAAATTTTTTCTGATCTACCATTCATTTTTTCGGGTTGAAAATTCAACTGTTTTTGAAAAAAATCGTCTTTCTGGCTAGAAAATACAATTTGTAATAAATTAAATGTAAATGTTTGATTACCGATTTATTTTTTGTTACTACTTGCTGGAGAGTTGAACTAATTTGTTAATAATTCTTTTCTTCTTGATTTCTTTTAATGAAAAATAATTTTTTTAGTTCAAAATTTAGCTATTTAATTTTTGTTGGAAATGTATCCTTCATAACTTGAAGAATAAACTTTTCGGTAGAGAATTCATGTATTTAGTAAAAAATTTGCCTTTGGCAGAAAAAATGTTTAATTATTAAAAATGCACTTTTTTCGTTTAAAATTAAATTTATCGGGTTGAAATTCAACTGTCTTTGAAAAAATCGACTTTTTGAATTGCAAACTTAACAATTTGAATTCATATTTAACTGCTTTGTTAAAAATTACCTCTTTTGGTAGGAATTCAATTTTTTTGCAGATTAATAATTTTTTTTATTAAAAGTTCAAAAATTCTTTAATTAATTGACGTATTTTGTTGTAAATTCGTCTTTATTGGTGGATCGTTAATATATCTGCTTGGTGGAAAATTAATCTTTTTTTGTTAAAAATTGACTAGTTAAATTAATTTATTAAATATTCATGTTTGTTTTATTTTGTTGAAAATTTAAATTTGCTTTTTTGTAAAATTTTTTTTGTTTATTAAAAAAGTACTTATTTTACTTGAAAATTCAAGTTTTTGGTTTAAAATTAATCTTTAGTGATTGAAAATTGATTAATTTATTTGAAGATTTAACTATTTTTAACAAATTCGTTTTTCTCGTTTAATTCAACCGGTTGAAAATTCATCTTTTATGGTAGAAAAGTAATCTTTTTTTGGTTGAGACTTCGCCTATTTAGTTGAAGGTTAATCTACTGTATAAAATTTAAAAAAAAAAAAATTTTAGATTTAAAAGTTGAAAAACTAAATTTTTTAAAAAATTCGTTTTTATTTTGGTTACAAATTAATCTGGAAATGGATTTATTTCATGTTTGGTTGGAAACATCATTCATAAGTTGAAGAATTCACTTTTTGTTAAAAAATTCCTGTGTTTCTTGCAATTTTTTTTTTGTTTTTTTTTTTTTTTTGTTAGAAAATTAATCTTGTTTGTTCAAAATTCATATTTTTTGTTAAAGGGGGTGGGCAAATGTCCAAAAATTGGGAATGCAGCTTATGCACGAACCATAAATAAAATTTTTAAATAAAATAAACTCACATTTGGGCATCCCGGGCGAAACATGTGCTCGATATTATTAAAATGAGCCACCATTTGGGCATTGCTTCACAAAAACACCCCATAATTCACTTTTTCCAATTGGCACCATTCATACAGTCAATAAATGCAAAACTGTTTTTGAAAATTTAAATATCTAATAAAACATTTTAATGTGTAATGGACGCGTTCTCATGAATCGAGAAAAAAATTCCTCTTGAAGAGAAAATCGCCGACGTCATTCGAGAACTCTGCATTGCATACACACTAATCTCTCTACGATTATTTTTGGTCCACGAGCTGGAACACACGCGTATATTTATAAAGTCCTCACAGCTATTGCCGCCATTGCCGGCACTGCATTTTTCATCACCAATCAAAATATTTTCCTTTAAACTTTTCAATCTTTTAAAATTGTTTAAATTTTTTCATCTCTCCAGTTTTTTTAATTAACATGAGGTTTAAAAACAGGAAAAGTCCGATTTTCAAAAAAATTTAATTATTCAAGGAATAATTTCTACCCAATAACTTTTAGTTTAGACACCCCCAATTTCCTTTAATTGTGCCCGAAAAGTTACTCAATGAAAGCAAAATAGCAGTTTAAGGAATTATTATTTGTTTAAACAATTTGTTTCCCCTGTGAATCTTGAAAATTACTTATCTTTCAGGATAAATTATACAAAATTGATGAACGTCAAGAGAAGTAATTTGTATTTGAAATATTTGGTCATCATTTAAACAATTTTTATTTGTTTAAAGAATTTTTTCTTCTAAAAATCGTGAAAAGTTATTATTTTCGTAAATTAACGACATAATTAATTTTTTTTAATTAATTCAAATTTCGATGTTGAAACGATTACTTTGGGTAAATGAATTTTGAAGAACAAGAAAAAAACTGTCAGCCCGGATTTGAACCAGAAACGCCACTATCCATGCTTGGAACGTTAACCAATTACGCCACCGAGAAATTAACAGATATTTTCTTGTTCTTCATTGCAGGTTTAATCTAATTAATATTTGGAAAATGTTATTACCATTTTAATTTGTTTAAACAATTTTTTCTCCTAAGAATCGTAAAAAGTTATTATTTTCTTAAATTAACGACATAATTAAAGAATTTTGAGAGCAATATATAATTAAATAATATTTCGTAATTATTTAAACAATTTCAATTTGTTTAATTAATATTTCTCCTAAAATTCATAAAAATTTATTGTTTTCTGAAATTAAAGACATAAATAAATAATGTTGATAATAATTAAATCAAGTAAATAATTAAAGGATATTTGATAATCATTTAAAGAATTGTCATTTTTTAAAACAATTTTTTGCCCTGAAAATCGTAAAAAGTCATAATTTTCGCAAATAAACAATATAATTAAAGAATATTAAGAGTAATATAGTAAAAAACCATATTTCGTAATCATATAAACTATTTTCGTTTGCTTGAATAATTTTTTCTCCTAAAAATCGTAAATAATTTCCCAGTGGAGCAAAGGTAAGGGGTCTTCTTCCACAGATAAAATTGAATAATTAAAGAATGTTGAGAATAATATATTATCATTGGATATTTCTAAATTATTTAAACAATTTTTATTTTGTTGAACAATTTTCCTCCTCTAAATCGTAAAGAGTTGTAATTTTTTGTAATTAACGACGCAATTAAAGTATGTTGAAGTAATATATTATTGAAGGATATTTGGTAATTATTTAAATAATTTATATTTGCCTAAAGCATTTTCAATCCTGTAAAGCGCGAAAAAATATTATTTTCTGGAACTAATGACACAATTAACGGATGTTGACAGCAATATTTTTTTCTCAATATTATGTAGCAATTTTTAAACAAACTCAAATTGTTTAAACAATTTCTAAAGATAAACTGTTTCTGGTCCAAAATTTAAGTTTTCGGATTGAAAATTCAATTGCTTTCGTAAAAAAATCGTTTTTCTGGAATGAAAATTCAACAATTTGGTACAAAATTTAACAACTTGGTTGAAAATTAACTTTTCTTTGTAAATTGTAAATTGATATCTTTTGTTGAAAATTCATCTTTTGTGATTGAAAATAATTCTTCTTGGTGGAAACTCATCATTTTGTTAAAAATTTAACTCTTTTGTTCAAAATTCTGTTTCTTTTTAACAAGTTCATGCATTTGGTTAACAATAAAACTACGTTGTAAAAATTAATTTTTTTACATTTTTTTCTTGGCTGAAAATTTAACTTTTTTGTTGAAAATTAGTTTTTTGTGTTAAACATTAATCTTTTTATCTGAAAATTCAGATATTCAATTTTATTTTTTAACGATAAGTGACGAGTTACCGAGTATTTTACAAATAATATTAAATTATTTAAACAATTATTATTTCCTTAAATAATTAAACATTAATCTTTTGATCTGAAAATTCAGTTATTCAATTTTATTTTTTGTCGATAAGTGAACATTGCTTAAATAAATTAGAATTGTATAAAAAATTGATAAATATCCTTTAGAAAAAATGTTTCTCTCAACGTCAGTTAATTGTGTCATTAATTCCATAAAATAATAAATTTTCTAGTTTCGAAAGGAAAAAATTGTTTAAACAAAGAGAAATTGTCGATATAATTACCAAATGTTCTTTAAAGTATATAGTTCTCAACATTATTAATTGTGTCTTTATTTCCAGAAAATAATAACTTTTCACGATTTTAGGGAGGAAAAACTGTTTAAAATTCTTATTAGATTCAGGATTCAGCTATTTTGTTTTGGGGAGTAAATTAATTTTTTTTTTGACCATTCATCTTTTTGAAACTCACTTTTCGCCCTAAGGCTAGTTTCTTCGTTCCACGTCACATGTAACTTTTGACCTAATTGAGGTGTTAAAAGAATATTTTCCTGATTCTGATCAAGTTTATTACCTTTCTTCTAAATCTGCAAGAAAATTGAGAAAATGCTAGAAGTGAACAAAATGGCGCCGGTTTTTCTAAAAATATCAAAAGTCGATTTTATAAAAAAAATTTCTCCTACCCGCAAAAGTTATTTAGAGTGCATAAAACTGACAAGGTATTTTCTTTACGATAGTACAAATTTTAAAAAATTGTGACAACAAATATAAGTGTAGAATTTTTTAGGAAATCGACTTTTAATATTTTTAGAAAAACCGCCGCCATTTTATTCATTTTGAAGGTTTTATGAAGTTACTTGCCGATTTCAAACGAAGGAAATAAAAGCAAATTAAAGAGAAACGAAAACGAACAGGTATAACGAAGGGCCTTCATACTTTGAGCTCCGTTTTGAGCTCAAGAACATTCAATTTTGATCGTCGAGCAATAGAGATTTATATTTATAAAATGGAAATTTTTAACATTTTCTAAATTTTTTAACGCATTTCGAAAGAACGCAATAAACTTTACCAGAATCAGGAAAGAAATCCTAAATATCTCAATTAACTCAAAAGTGATTTGTGACGCAGTACAAAGAAACCAGCCTTAGGCCCAAAAATTAGTTTTACAAAAAAAATTTTTGGTAAAATGAAGACAAACAGGTTTAACGAAGGGGCCCTCGGGCTTTGAGCTCGGTTTTGAGCTCAAAAACATTCAATTTTTATGATCAAGAAACAGCGGTTTAAGTTTTTTACGGATTTCAAAACTAATTTGTGACGTGGAACGAAGAAACTAGCCTGAGGACCGAAAATGAATTTTACGAGAAAAAGCAAATTAAAGTAAAAAGAAGACGAACGGATAGAATAAAGGAACCCTCGTGCTTTGAGCTCGGTTTTAAGCTCAAGAAAATTCAATTTTCATCATTAAGCAATAGGGATTTAAATTTTTTCAATGGAAATTAAAAATTATTTCTACATTTTCTCAGGGATTTAAAATCAAGGCAACCAACTCTACCAAAATCAGGAAAGAAGTCCTAAATATCTCAAGTGGGTCAAAAGTGATTTGTCAGATGGATCGGTGAAACCAACCTTAGGACCGAAAATGAGTCTCGTAGAAAAAGAAAATTAAAGTGAAAAGAAGATGAACAGTTATAATGAAGGAGCCCTCGTGTTTTGAGCTCGGTTTTGAGCTCAAGAAAATTCAATGTTAATCGTCGGTATTTTTGTATTTGATAAGGAAATTCTTCATTATTCAGAATCAATAAAAACCGGAAAATCGATTTTTTGGTCCTAAGGCTGGTTTATTCGTTCCGCATCACATATGAAATTGAAGAAAAAATAGTTTTTTTGTTTTGTTTGTTTTTGCAAAAAATTAAAATACGAAAAACATGTTGCAGAAATTCTACTCAATTCTTTCATTCACAGACACGTGCACGAAAATTTCCACCTATTATTTTATTCCAGCCTCGTTGTAATTAGATCCTGCTCGTTTTACCTAAAAAAATAACATAACTACCATTTTTTTCGCTTCCGACATTTAACACTATTATACCTGTGGAGGCGGAGATAATATCATGTTGCAATATGCTTCATAAAGTAAAATTTTTGGAAAGGATTCTTCAGATGTCAGACGGCAAGTGACTTGAATGGTCTCTGAAAAGTTTTTGCTGTAAAGAAAATTCGAATTTCGCTTTATACGGCTGTGTGTGGTCAAAAATCAGTGAGCGCCATTTTTTCCAAAATTGAGTTAAGCATGTTATTAGGTGCCATTTTACGCAAATAATATATTGGCTTTAATATATATATTGATGTTAATATATATATATATATATATATTGGATTTAAATTAAAAAACCAGTTTTATTTTTAGTTTGAACTAAAATTATGGATCTTTAACAACAAAAACTAATTTTTATTAAAGTATCAATTGCAGTAGCATTGTTAATTTTTAACCAAATAGTTGAAAATTTTGGAGGATTAGGAAAAATAATTATAATTTTCTAATTCTAAATTTCTAAACTTGTAAATTACATTAAATTTCTAATTAATCAACGTTTTTCATTTAACACTTCTGGATGTAAAAAACGTCGGAATCGAAAGAGATGAATTTAATAACCAAACAAAAATTTCAATATAATTCACAAGCTTTTAACTAAATAGTTGAATTTTAAACAAAAAGATTAATTTTGTACGAAAAAAAATTAATATTATAATAAGCTTTTAACCAAATATTTATATTTTCAACAGAAAGGAATCAATTTTGAACTAAATTGTGGAAACATAAACTAAAAAATATGAATTTTTAACAAAAATGTAATAGTTTAATTTTTCTATATAAAGAATCTAATTTCCGTAAAAACAAAGAATTTAAAAAAAAAATAGTTCAACTTTTGACCAAAGACATGATTTCTCAATTATATTAATAAATTTTGACTAAAATGGTGAATTTTGCAGAAAATGTATTCTTAATCAAATAATTTAATTTTCAACCAAAAGAGATTAATTTTTAAAACTACCCAAAAATATGAACTTCCAACAACAAATTAATTTTTTAACCAAATGATTAAATTTTAAACTCAAAAGGTTGACTTTTTAAAAAAAACTGTTAAATTTTTTATGACAAAATGACGAATTTTCTTTACAATACATCAATTTTTAACTGAAAAATTTCAATATTTAAACAAGAATGGAATAAAGTTAGATTTTCAGTTGAGAAAGTTAATTAAAAATTTGTTTAAATCTGCAATTTAGGTAGATTTTCCACCTAACAGTGGATTTTTCAACTAAGAAATATAAATTTCTAACTAATATATATCAACTTTAAACCACAAAGATGAATTTGCAACCAGAAAAATTAATTTTCTACCAAAAAATAGCAATTTTCAAATGAAAAAGTTCAATTATTATTAACGAAAAACAGAATATTTTAATTTGTTTAAAACTTAATTTTCAACAAAATAGTTGCATTTTTCTACCAAAATGAACATGTTAATTTTCAAACAAATATGAAGAATTTTCAAACAAAAAATTTTTTTAGTCAAATAGGAAAAAAAGTTTGAAAAAAATTGTCCAATTATTATTAGATAAAAAAATCGAAATATTAACCCAAAAATATGAAGTTTCAACAAAAAACTACATTTCAAATTAAAAATGAACATTTCTACCAAATTGTTAAATTAAAAAAAAAAAAAATGATGAAGTTTTTACAAACTCGTTAATTGTTGAATCAAGATACGAATCTTATTTAAAATACGTGAATTTATCAACTAAAAAATATAAATATTTAACTTAAAATGGAATATAGTTACTTTTTCAGTTAAGAAAGTTAATTTTCTGACTAAAAAGAAAAAAAAGTAATTTTTTACACAATAGTTAGATTTTTTACCAAATTTTTAAATTTTCAAATAAAAAAAATAAACTGTAAACAAAGAATAAAAAAATTTAATTTTCAATTATAAAAAAAAATTTCAGCTAAAAAATGAATTTTGAACGTATTAGTTGAATTTTAAACAAACGTGATGAATTTTTAACTAGAATGATGAATCTTCTACTGATATAGTTGAATTTGAAACTAAAAAATTAATTTTCTACCAAAAACTACGAATTTTAAATTAAAAAAGATAAATTTTTAATAACAAATGGAATGTTTAAATTTTAAATTAAAGAACCTTATTATTACACAGAAAAAGGGTCGAATTTTCAACAAAATAGTTGCATTTTTCTATGAAAATTAAGAATTTTTTTCAAATCAAAATGGAAAATTTTCAAACAAAAAATATTTTTCAATTAAGTGAAAAATGCCAACTAAATTGTTCGATAAAAAATATCGTTTTCCCCGAAATAGTTAACCCTGAAATAAAATATAGTTACTTTTTCAGTTAAAAAAGTTAATTTTACGATTTATAGAAAAGAATGTATTTTCAGCATAATAATTAGATTTTTACTAAATTATGGAATTTTTAACTGAAAAATATAAATTGTCAATAATAAATGGAAAAACTAAAGACAAAAAAATTAATTTTAAAAAAATTAGTCAATTTTTCAAAAAAAGTGATACATTTAGAACTAGGACTATGAATCTTTCACTGAAGCAGTTCAATTTTAAACTAAGAAAATTAATTTTCTACTAAAAAAGATCAATTTTCAATCGGAATAGAATAGCTAAATTTTCTTTGAAAAAAATAGTTTTCAACAAAGTGGTTGAATGCTTAGCCAAAACAGCATAAATTTCAACCAAGCAGTTGAATTTTGTAGAAAAAGGTTAATTTCTTACTGAAAGAGGTGAAATCAAAAAAGATAAATTTTCAACAAATGATATGAATTCTTAATCAACAAAGATTGCTCAGTTATGGAAGAAAAAAAATCTCAACCATTTGTTGAATTTTGAAGTCTAAAAGACTAATTTTTTACTCGAAAGAATACATTTTATATAAAAACACTACATTTTCAACTAAATAGTTAAATTTTATACTAAAAAATTTGAATTTTTAACCCTAAACTTGGAAACCAGTCGCAGTCAATACATAAATAAAAATCCATCTGAAATTTTTAAATAAAAAATAAAAAACTGTCTACAAAATAGTTAAAGTTTCGGTAAATACAGTGAACTCTTGTCTATTTCAAGGGTCGCGAAATGTAAACATTTGCGCATTTCAAGACTGGATTCACACCTACCTCTACCGCGAGTCGTCAGGTGATTTTTGTCAAGCGACGTTCATTGACTGCCCAGGCCTTTTATCGATGCGTGCGCTGTAAGAATGTGTACGCATTTGCGCATCATGCATGTCAGTGTTTTAAATGCTTTTTTTAACGTGCCACGTGATAAGTATAACATTTTCTTGAAATAGTACAATATACCAACTAAAAATCAATGCAATAGAAAAAAAAACGACTTAAATATTTCGCGGAATTTTGAGTATTTTAGCATGACGTCACAATCATGATAGGATAAGTTCAATTGTCAGGAAAGTTAGCATAGGTGGCGCATCTTGACATGGGACTACATATGCCTTTCTAAAGAAGATTTTCTAAACTTAAAAGTAATTTACAAAGGTCTGAATAGTAGTATTTTTCATGTGTAGAATACATTTGCGCAATTCAGTTTCATCTTCTTTGTCGATTGAAGACATTTCAGTTTCACGAAATACAATCAACTATTCGAAATTGAAGGTTAGAGCCCCCGATTATGAGCAAATCAATCTGAGACACTAACCTTACATTTTGGATATTTTATTTTATTTCGTCAAACTGAAAGGACGTCAATCGACAAAAGAATTGAACAGAAATTATGTAATAAATTCTCAACATGACAAATATTACTATTTGTACATGTATGACTTACTTTTATGTTCAGAATATTTTCTCCAAAAATTGTTTGCATTCCCATGACGTCATGCTAAAATACACGATTCAAACCAACGAGGGCTTTCCGCTCTTCAAGCCTATTTTTAATTGGTTAGTCACTGGCGCGGGCGAGGTCGTACAGCGACCGTGGTGGGAGGTGACGAGACCGCGCAATTTCAAATAGGTTCTCCTTGAAATAGGCAGCAGTTCTCTGTATTTCTATTTTCAACAAGAACCAAATCAATTTCTAAACAAGAAGCTTAATTTTTTACCAAAAAGACGAATTCTAAACAATATATGTCAACTTTGAACGAAATTATTTAAATTTGAACCAAAAGATTAGTTTTCTGCTAAAAAGGACAAATTTTCAATGAAATACATCAATATTCAACCAAATATTTTAACTTATAAACTAAAAAAGTCAATTCCAACCATTAATCCAATAGATATATTTTTATTACAAAAAATTAATTTTCAGCAAAAAAATCGAATTTGCTACAAAACTTTTTAATTTTCTACCAAACAGCTGCATTTTTCACTAAATTTTTTAAATCTCCAGCCTTGTTGACTAGAAAAATTTCCAATCGAAAAGAATAATTTTATACTAAAAAATACAAATATTCTATAACTCACATAAATATGAAACCAAATAATTGACTTTTTAAAGTAAAAAATTCATTTTTAAACCGAAAATAAAATAAAGAAGTTTGTATTGCGAAAAATTAATTGTTAACAAAGAAAAGGAATTCTGTACAAAACAGTAAAATTTTTTACTAAATGGTTGAATTTTTCAGCCAACAAGATGAGTTTTCTACAAAATAGTCTAATTTTCAACCCAAAAATATAATAATTAATGTTTAAACTAAAAAATATTTTTATTTTAAATACAAAACTCTTTATTTTCCAATCAAACAATAGCAATTTTAATGAAAAATCGATTTTCTACTGTAAAAACGACAAAACGACAAATTTTTAACAAAATACATAAATTTTCAACCAAATAAATTTCATTTTTAACCAAAAAGATTAAATTTTTTCACTTTAGAACAATTGATTTCAATAAAAAAGACAAAGTACATTTTTCGGTCAAATATGTAGTTGAATTTGGAGCTAAGAGTATTAAAATTCTCTAGAAAAAAATTTTGAATCAGATATTTCAAGTTTCAACTAAAAAAGATCAATTTTCTGCATAAAAAAATAGTTCATGTTTTAACGATAAAATAATTTTATTTTAAATCAAGAAAAGTTTAATTAAACCAAAAGAAATAAATTTTCAACATGCAAGCTTGAATCCTCAACTTAAACAGATTAATTTTCAACCAAGCAATTGCATTTTTAACAGAAGAAATTCATTTTCTAAAGAAAACATTTTTAACAACAAAACACCTAAATTATTAATGAGCCAGTTAAAATTTTTAACTGAGAAGATCGATTTTCTACAATAAAGATGAATTTTTAACTGAATAAATAAATTTCTACACAAACTTAAAGTTTGAACTTAAAAAAATATACATTTGCTAGCAAGAATGAACTAGTTACATTTTCAAAAGCAACAAATTTTCTACAAAATAGTCAAATTTTCGCTTAAAGAAATTAATTCGTAACTAAAGTCGAGACAAAATTTATTAATCTTCAACTAAAAATTTGATTTTTTAACAATATAGCTCATATTTCAACTAAATATTTAAATTTTCTACCAAATCGTTAATCTTTTGTAATTTATGCACGTTCTCAAATATACCTAGAATAATTAATTCTAATTTTAATTCAGTGAGACGTATATTATATTAACTACTTAATAAATTAAATTATTTAAAATTCAAATTACCTAAGAATCAGTTATATTTTTACTAATTGAAAAGATAGAAAAATAAAGTTGGATGATATTTTTGCTATTTATTCAATATATCGTTTTTTAACTGTCCCAAGTATTATAACAGTAAAGAAGATTTTTTATTTGTCAGTGCGGTCGATTATATTTATTTTTTTATGTTCCGGAATTAATTTAAAGAAATAGTTATATATCTTTAATTAAAAATAAAATCAGATTTTTTATGTTTAGGCCCGGACTGACTCACTGGACTCGCCAGTAACGCTGTGTGAATCAGTAATTTGATCTAAATAAATTACAATGTATATTTTCAAAAAAAATTGTTTTTTTTTTAAATTTTGTATCTAAATTTTGTAAATTCTTCATTCAATAATATAGTGAAAAATAAATTAAAATATATAAATAACAGAAAATATAAATACATGAAATATAATTGAGAAAAAACATTTACAGAATTTAGAGAACAAATTGTTATTTAAAAAAATGTTATTTTTTTATAATTAATTTAGATCAATTAAAATATATAAGGTAGGACTCATTCGCATATGCTTCCTGACAAATATTATTATTGACCCTAATCATTCCAATTAAAAAATATTCTCTATTGATAGAATAATAATTTTGTTTCGTTAAATTTAATTTAAATGTTATTAATAAAATTAGATAAAAGAAGTGAAACAAATTATTTTTTACTCTAGTTAATGTAAGTAAGAAGTTAATTAAATAATTATATAATTATTAAAAATTTTAAATATCATACGACTGATTACTTGCTCAGAGGAATAAATTGTGTTTCATGACGCTTACTTTATTTTTTAAAATATTCTTCACGTCATTCTTTAAGTTAAACTTGGTTAATTAAAAATTTATAAAAACGCCTAAAGAAGTTGGTTTTTCTAATGTAAATTTAACCACTTTCAGATTCATACTAGCATAAAAGACAACTCTACTAAACATGCTAACAATATGTTCAAAGTTAATTTTCCAATATGCAATAGTTTCGTACGGCAAGTCATAAACGCATTTACCTTTATTATGAAAAATTAACTTTTTGCTGTATACTGAATAGCTTTAACGAAAAAACATTAGTTGGACAACTATAGCCATTAAAGCATTTCTTTACTCACTTGTTGTTGGACCATCCAGTTCGTTGGACTCTTAATTTTTCAACAATTATTTTATATTTTATAAAATTATATTTTATAACATTATTTTTGTTTTCAAGTCTGAAAATTGAAAGAGTTGGTGCAGATTAAAAATGTATAAAGTGGTCGAAGTGGAGAGGGAAAATCCTAAAGAATGCCGGAATGGAGATTCTAGAAGTTTGACACCATCATGTCAGTATTCTCTTCTTAACAACTCGGACGATTTTGCAAGTAAGTCTTTCTAAGGAGTTGAAACATTCTTGGGTAAATCACCTCACTGAATTTCTGCAAGTTGCCTACCTTTATACCGTACTAATAATACCACAATAAAAGCGACCTTGCGCCACTGGCAATGCAATCATCATTTTATCATTTGAACTTTCGTCGCGGCCTTGTATTTTTCATTTATCCTGTTTTTCTCGTGATAATTTTGGAAACAACAAAAAAACAAGAAAGATAATTTTCCTTTTTTCGTAAAGTACTTCATGGTGAATCATATTTTCATGAAATTAATTATTAGATCTACAACTTAATTCGGTTCCTTCAGTTTGATATTTTTTAAACTTGATAAAATTTAAATTTTCCCGCCCTGAGGAAATTTTGGAGAGCGACTGTAATTTTGTGATTGTGAATTCTCTTTTGTTAAAACTCTTTGGGCTTTAACGAACATACTCTCATCACCTATCTTGTGCTTCGCACTAGATTTTTTTCGAAAGTGCGAAATTTTCTACATTGGGCTGAACTCTATTATATTAAACATATATTATATTTATTGCAAAATAAAGTACAAATTTTATTTTTTTAAATTACTTAAACATTCTCACTTTATTTTCTATTAATTTTTTTATTCTCAGGTGCACTAAAAAATTTATGATTTCAATAAATTTATATTATTACAATTCATAATATACATATAAATTGAAACAAATGTATTTTTATCGTCTTGTTTTTGTAGCAAATTAATTTATTTATTTTGAATCTTATTTTTTAAAGATTTTGCACAAAAAATTTGCATCCTACCAAAAAGTAATTAATACAAAATTTGTAGATCTTTCTTGGATGAACAACTTTTTGACGTCTTAAATAGTTTGCCCGCAAAATCTAATTTTTGATTATTTTTGGTGAGACCCAAATTTAAATTTCGATTTTTGTAGGAAATTGAAGAAGTAATTATGATCATATTGTTGGATTTCCAAAAAGTAACGTTTTTATTTTCTTGACTTTTTTTTCATATCGTGCGTTATTTCTCTTGAAATTTTCATTTTCGTTTTTTTTTATTTTAAAAATGCTATAACTCTGATAGTTTTTTTTATCAAAAAAATTGTTAACATAAATTGTTCAAATTTAAACAAATTTTACAAAAACTTTTAGTTATTTTAAATAAACATTTGAAATATTTCAAACAATGTTAAACACATTGTAGATATTTTAAGATTCCGAAATGAAATTTTGGAACTTTTCCATAATTTTAAAAGTTGCTGAGATACTTAAATATATAATAGAATCCATGGAAAAATTTAAAATGATTTCTTATTTTAACAAATTAATTTAAGAGAATATATAAAAAGATTATTAAACATTTCAAAAGATTCCAAAAATTGCCCTGAAGAAATATTGAAGATTTTTAAATCATTTTCTTTTGTTTTGCAAAATTTTAATACGATTCGGGAAAATTTAGAAGTTTTGAACAAAAATTTTAAAAATTAAGCAAAAAATGTAGATTTTTGAAGATTTACTGTTTGTAATCATTTTAAAAAGTATCAAGAAAATAAAACCTTTTCTCAAGATTCCTGAAAAATTTTCAAACGATTTTTTTTGTTTTATATTAGGTTTTGAAGATTTACGCAAATTAAAAAAAGTTTCTGAAAATATTGAAAAAACTCTGCAAGATTTTTCGTCAATTTTTAAATTTTGAAGCGTTTTTCTGAATTTTAGAAATAATTTAAGTAATTTTACAACAATTTTGAAAATTCATCTCTTTCGTTAAAAAATGCTTCTTTTTTCTTAAAAATAAACTGCTTAAAAATTAATCTTTTTTTTTTGGTTTATATTAATTTTTGACGATTTACACAAATTAAAAAAATTTCTGAAAATGTTGAAAAAAGTCTGCAAGATTTTCAGTCAATTTTTAAATTTTGAAGCATTTTTCAGGATTTTAGAAATAATTTGAGTAAGTTTACAATAGTTTTGAAAATTCATCTCTTTCGTTCAAAATACTTATTTTTTATTAAAAATACAACTAGTTAAAAATTAATCTTTTTTTGGTTGGTTATTCACCTATTTTTATTGAAAATTTGCCTTTTTGAATGACATCCACTCTTTTTCATTACAAATTTAAGTTTAAATATCAAATATTAACATTTTCATTCAAAATTCATCTTTTTATTTAAAAATTTAACTGGTTTGTTGAAGATCAACTTTTTTGGTTATAGATTTATTCAACTATTTTGTTCGAAATTCATGTTTTTTTAAATGTCACAATTTCGTTAATAATTTTAAAAAATTCGGTAGCAAATTAATCTTTTTGAGAGAAATTTCATCTATTTTAATAAAAATTCAAGTTTTTTGTTTAAAATTGACTTTTTTGGTGAAAATCCATATTTTCGGATTAAAAGATTAAACGATTTTGTAGAAAAATATTATATTTGGATACATTTAACTGTTTTAGATTTAAAATAAAATCCTTTTGTGGATAAAATATCAATTAAATCTTATATTTTTTCTTGAGAAATCATCCTCATGATTAATTTAACTATTTGGTTGAAATTGACCTATTTTGTTAAAATTCTTTGACATATCATAAATTTTAAAAATCGTTTTGAATTTTCGCAAGAATTTTAGAAAAATGATATTTTTATAATCTTAAAAACAAATAAACCTAGAAACTAAATAATTATTTAAAATACGTATTTTTTAATTAAAAATGTTTTCCCAGCAAAAAGAAAATCTAGTGTCTTTAAAATTATATAAAGAATTTTTCTCAAAATTATTATTAACATTCTTGATCAAATAAGAACTATTTTTAAAATAAGAATTTTTTTCAATGTGCAGAATTCCTGTTAAATAGGATTTTAAATTTGATTTTAAGCACATCTGAATTTCTTGAATTTTTACCATTTTTTTTTAATTTTGTATGTAATGTAATTTTTTTACGATGAAATTGGACAGTATGATAAACTTTTTAATAAACAATATAGGGAAACTGCCTACAGTGGATAGTGCAACCTAAGTGGATAATTATTAATAAAAATACAAATGCATGTAAAAGTAAATAATTTAATGAATGGAATGTTTAAAAAATATACATTTTAATAAATACAAAATAAAAATAAATATTTTTTCTTTTATTTGTGCTCTTAATGATTATTTACTGTAGCTTCAATTATTCACTTAATTAGAAGCCCCCCTCCCCATGCTTGACTAAAATTAAATAAATTTATTTTCATTTTGACTAGTTTCATCGAATACTCGTTACATATCGTCTTACGTAAGCTGCTACTTTAAATTAATATATATTAGATTAGTGCATCAAAAGCGAATAAATGATAGACTATTAACTCCTAATAGCCATAAAGATTGAAGATCTTGTAATCGGTTCAACGAACCTTTAATGGCATGAAAAATATATAGGGATCCTGAGAATTAAATCACCCTTTTTTGAAAATTTTAACAGGCTCAAAAATCCCTGATTAATATCCAATTATTGAAATTTTTTGAAAAATTTATCATTTTTTTTGTGATAAAAAACAAATTTCCAGTTTAATGTATTTAAAATTATAAAAGTTGAATTATTTTAAGTTTACAATTTTGAAATTATTTAAATATTTTTTCACGATTTAAAAGCCTTGAATTTGTCTGTTTTATTGTTTTGAATTAAAAATTTTTCAATTTTAAATTTGAACACTAAAAACTTATGACATTGTTAAATTCCACCAACATTAAAAAATAAATTTTTAAATTTAGAATTTCAAATTTAAGAATTCAAAATTGGAAATAAAAATTTGTTATTTTAAAACGCCCTTTAACTGGAGGAATACGATGCAATTCATAAAAATTAAAGGTGAATTTTTAAAAAATTAAAGAAATATTCCAGTAGTTTCAGTTAAATTGGAGTGAATTTATAAGACTTCAAGTAAAATCAGTTGAATTTGATAAAATACCAGATAATTCAAGTTGAGTTAAAAACCTTCGAAGTAAATTAAAAAAACAACTAAAATTTGTTGTTTAAATGTATGCAATTGATTAGAATTAAGTGAATTTAGATGAATTAAAGTTAATTGAAAAACAATTCAACGAGATTTAAAAAAATCAAGAGAATTAAAAAAAAGATGTGAAAACTTCAGAATTATGTAAGAAGAATTAAGAGTGAATCCGAAATGAATTCAAATAAGTTGATTTATTTTTAATATTTTACTGCTTTCAGTGAAATTTGAATGATTTTAGAATAATGAAAGAGAATTCAAGAGACTTTAATGAAACTCATAAAAATTTGACAAAATTTAATTAAACAAAATTTTAAAACCAAAAAATTTACATTAAACCAACCAAATAGTTGAATTTTCAACTGAAAAATAATTATTTTTCAACCAAAATTGACATTCAGTTTTAAAAAAATTTTCAGTCCAAAAATTACTTTTCAACAAAAAATAAAACAAATTATCAACCAGTTGAATTAAACAGAAAAAAAATTTGCATACAAATGTTTAACCTTAATATAAAGGAAATAATGTTAAAAGAAACAGTTGAATTTTTAAGAACAAAACAAAATTGCCTACAAAAAGGAAAAATAATTGTCAGACGAATAAATAAATTTTCAACTAAATACTTAAATTTCCAGTATAAAACATCAACTTTCAAATAACAAAAAAATTAATTTTCAACAAAGACGAAAATCATTTTTCAATAAAATACTTGAAGTGTGAAGCAAGATGATTAAATTTCTACCAAAAAAACGAATTCTCAACCAAATAGTTGAATTTTCTACTAAAAAATATACATTTTATCCTACAAAATGTAATGGCTGGATTTTCAACAATAACAACAAGAAAAACGAATTTTCTACAAAATCGTTTAACTTTCGATCGAAGAAATGAATTTTTAAATGAAATAAAAAATCTTCAATTAAAAAAAAAATAAGAATAATTTTTAGCAAAGCAGTTAAAATAGTTGACAATATAGATCAGTATAGACGAATTGAGATCAAATAGTTGAACTCTCAAACCAAAAATATGATTTCAAAAAACATTTAATTTTCTACTAAAAATATTAATTTTCTGCTACAAAAGACGTATTTCAAACAAAATACGTAGATTTTTAAACAAATAGTTGAATTTTTGAAAAATTTCATCAATTTTCTACCAAATACTAAAAATACATTTAATTTTCTACAAAACAAATGAATTTTCCACCAAGAAGACTGATTTTCTACCAAAAATACTGAGAATAAAATTTAATTCAATATAAAGAATAAAGATTAATGTAATTATGATAAGTAAAATTCCCAGGTTGATGCTTTGAATTTTTGTAGAAAATTCAGTTTTTTACATTGAAAACTCATTTTTTGAATAAAAATTTAACTATTCCATTTCGGATTTAACACTGAGTTTTTTGAGGTAAAAAATACTATTTGCTAAAAATTTAATTAATTTGTTGAAAATCCTGCTATTGGATAAAAAATCTATGTATTCTGATTAAAATCTATTCTTTTGGAATAAAATCAATTTTCCTGGTTGAACTTGATCTTTTTGTATTAAAAATTTAATTATTTAGATGCAAATTATTTTTTTCATAGAAACCTAATTTAGTTTTTTAATCGAGTAAACGATTTATTTAGGCTATCTTAAAGTTGTTCAAAGTACAACTGTTTGGTTAGATATATATTTTTAAAATTTATCCTTTTCAAAAGAAAATCAATTTTACTGGTTAAAAATTAACAGTTTTTTAGAAAAATAATTGTTTAAATTGACAAATAATTTTTTTAATTAAAATTAAACTATTCCATTTTGGGTGAAAAATGGAATTCTTTAGTTTAAAAATTCAACTAACTAGCAGAAAATTTTCTACCAGTTAGTTGCATTTTTAAACTAAAGAATTCAATTTTTCACACAAAATGGAATAGTTAAATTTTCATTCAAAAAATTATTTTTCAATTTAAACCATGATTTTTCTACAAAAACGTTACTTTTTAACCAGTAAATTTGGTTTTTTCTCAAAAAAGGATAAATTTTAAACAAAATACAAAAATATTTAACCAAACACTGGGACTTTGAACAACTTCAAGATAGCTTAAATAAATTGTTAACTCGATCGGAAAACTAAATTAGGTTTCAATAAAAAAAAATAATTTGCATCTTAATAATTAAATTTTCAACACAAAAAGATGAATTTTCAACTAGGAAAACGATTTTATTCCAAAAGAATAGATTTTAATCAGAATACATACATTTTTGATCAAATAGTAGAATTTTCAACAAATTAATTTAATTTTTACCAAATAGTTTAATTTTTTAATAAAAAAAACTCACTGTTAAATCCGAAATGGAATAGTCAAATTTTCATTTAAAAAATGAGTTATCAATGTGGAAAAAATGAGTTTTCTACAAAAATCCGAAGCATCAACAACAGTAATTTGGTGATTGTGAATTCTCTTTTGCTAAAACTCATTGGGCCTTAACGAATACACTTTCGTCACGTATCTCGTGCTGCGCACTCGATTTTGTCGAAAATACGAACTTTTATACTTTATATTCAACACTATTCTAACAGAAGTTAAATTTTTAGATAAAAAAATTAGGTGTTAATTAAGCATTATCAGGTATAAAATTAAAAATATAATAATTTGCATAAAAATAATTACATTTTCAACGTACAAAGATCAATTTTCAACCAAGAAGATTGATTTTCTTCCAAAAGAATCAATTTTAAATAAATAGTGTATATTTGAAAAAAATGCAAACATTTTTTATTAAATTATTAAATTCTCAATAAATTTAATCATTTTTCTAAAGAATAGTTGAATTTTTTAACTGAAAAAATACATTTTTAACCCAAAATGGAAGAGTTGAATTTTGAGTGTGAACTAACGAATTTTCTACCAAAGAAATGACTTTCCTACCAAATAGTTGAAATTTTAATAACTTTAAGACAGAATTTTAAAAAAGTGCCCCCCCCCCTACTCAGAAGACTACGTTATTTATTCACGACACATATTGAAATATAACAATAATAATGATGATAAATTAATATATAAAAAGAATAAAGGAAAAAAATAATGAATAATATATAATAAAATATAAAGAAATGAAGGTCAGAATTAATTTTTCCCACTGTTACGTTAATTTCTTGTCCGACTATCTAACAATAAATAAATTTTGAGAATAAAAAATTAGGTTTGAATAAAAAAAAAATAATTTGCATCGAAATAATTAAATTTTCCACATACATTCTACTAAATTCTACTAAATATGTAGTTGAGTTTTCAAACAAAGAAGAAACGAGTTTTAACCAAAAATGGAATATGTAGTTTAATTTTCCTTTAGAAAATGAATTATAAAAATTTTAGTAAACGAATTTTCTACAAAACAATTGGCTTTCCTACCAAAAAGTTAAAATATCAACAACTTTGAAACAGCATTAAAAAATCTTCGAGCGCCCCTCCCCCCTCCCCCAATACTTAGAAGACTACGTAATTTATTCAGGACCCTTATTATAATTTAATAATAATAACAATAAATTTATATGAAAAAGAATCAAGAAAAAATTTTTTTTTAAATAGGTTAAAAATAATGTATAAAAAAATAGAAAGGAATAACAATTGGTATTAATTTTTCGAACTGATGCCTCTACTCCTGGCCCGAAAACCTAACAAGAGTTAAATTTACAGGTAAAAAAATTGGGTGTCAATAAAAAAATTTAAAATAATTTGCATCAAAATAATTAAATTTTCAACATACAAAGATAAATTGTTAACCGAGAAGGTTTATTTTCTGCCAGAAGAATTAATTTTAAACAAAATATATACATTTTTAATCGAATAGTTGAATTCTCTAGAAATTTAATTTTTTTCTACGAATTGTTTAATTTTTAAACTAAAAAAGCCGATTTTAAAATCAAAATGGAATAGTTAAATATTCAGTCAAAAATAAAATTTCAGTTTCAGCAACGAAATTTCTATAAAACAGTAGAACTTTCTGCCAAGCAGTTCAATTTTCAATCAAAAAGTTTGATTTTTTTCCAAACAGGGTTTCAAACAAAATACGTGAATTTTTAAATAAATAGTGGGATTTTCAACAAATTAATTAAATTTGAAGCAAATAGTTGAATTTTTTAACTAAAAACCGATCTATCTATCTAACAAGAATTGAAATTTCAGACAAAAAAGTTAGGTGTCAATTAAAATAAATAATTTGCATAAAAATAATTAAATTTTCAACATACAAAGGTAAATTTTCAACCAAGAAGATTGATTTTCTTCCAAAAGAATATATTTTAAACAAAATACAAACATTTCAATCAAATAATTGAATTCTTAACAAATTTAAGAATTGTTTGTACCGAATAGTTGAATTTTTAAACTAAAAAAAAATCAATTTTTAACTCAAAATGAAATAGTTACATTTTCAATTTAAACAAACAGATTTTCTACAAAACAGTAACCTTCCTACCAAAAATTTGAACTAAAGACAACTTCAAGACAGCGTAAAAAAATGGTCGAACATCCCCCTCCCCCTTATAGTTAGAAAAAATACGTTATTTATTCACGAACCTTATTAAAATATAATACCCACAAATCACATAATAAAAACACCAAATAGTTTACAAAAATATTAAAATAATATATAGAACAAGAATGAAGATCGATATTAATCCCCCCCCCCCCCTATTGTCTTTAATCCTTGTCCGACTATATATCAAGAGTTAAATTTTCAACATACAAAGACAAATTTTCAGCCAAGAATATTGATTTTTTTCCAAAAGTATAAATTTTAAACAAAATACATACATTATTAATCAAATAGTTGACTTTGAACAAATTAATTAATAATCTACCAAATAGTTAACTTTTTTAACTATAAAAATAAATTTTTAACAAAAAATGGAATTTTTTTATTTTTAATTAAAACAAAAGAATTTTCTACAAAAGAATTGACTTCCCTATCAAAAATTTGAAAGTTCAACAACATTAAGACAGCTAAGAAATGGAATTTATTCACGACCCTTATCAAAATATAATAAGAATAATAATAAAATAATATGCATGAAAAAAGAAAGGAAAACAATAAAATCATATGAAATAAAAAATAATAATAATAGAAATATTATGTATTTCAAAAGATAAAGAGGAATAAAGATTGATATTAATTTTTTCCATTGTTGCCTTCACTTTTTGTCCGTCTATCTAACAAGAGTTAAAATTTCAGATACAAAAATTAGGTATCAATAAAAAAAATAATTTGCATAAAAATAATTAAATTTTAAGCAAAAGGTTTTCAACCAAGAAGATTTTTTTTCCAAAATAATCATTTTTAAAAACAATACATACATTTTATTCAAATATTTGAATTCCCAAAAAATTTAAGAATTTCCCTACCAAATAGTTTAATTTTTGAACTAAAAAAAACAATTTTTAACCCAAAATGAAATAGCTACATTTTTAATTTAAACAAACAGATTTTCTACGAAACAGTTAATTTTCCTATCAAAAAGTTGAACTTTTAACAACTGCAAGACAGCGTAAAAAAATGTTTGAACCCCCCCCCCCCCCTCCACTGGTATTCAGAAAAAATACGTTCATTTATTTACAACCATTATTGAAATATAATAATAGAAATTTACCTAATAAATTTTTTTTAATAATTAAAAAATAAATAAAAATACTATATAAAAAAATAAAACAGAGGAATTTTCTACAAACAAGTTGACTTTCTCACAAAAAGTTGAAATTTCCACAACTTTGAGACCACATACAAAAATCGTTCGATCCTCCCCCCCCCCCCCCCCCCCCCTTTACTCAGAGTATTAACTAATTTATTCACGAACCTTAGTACAATATAATAATAATGATAATAAATTGATGTGTATAAAAAAAATAAAATTACAATAATAATAAATAAGAATAAATAATATAACAAAAAATAAAAAGGAATGAATATTGATATTATTTTTCTCACTGTTGCCTTCACTCCTTGTCCGACTATCAACATAAACAGTATATTATAAGAGCAACAGTCAGACACTCAGCGTCAGCTGTAACTGCTAGACATCAGAAACATCCTGAGAGGAAAGAAACGAGACCCAATCTAGTGACAACCTGCACTGGGGAAGGAACAATAATTCCGGTCCAGAACAAAAATTCTTCAAATCCCGGTGTGTTTTCGTCTATTCCTTACTACAATATTTATTTATTATTCAACAATATTTTAAAATAACAAAAAAGTGTTTAAACATTAAAAAGTATCTACAATCGTGGAAAGTGTTACATTACTTAAATTTTGTTAATTAGTACTGTGTGCCAACCAATTAACCGTTTAACAAATTTTTTAAAAATATTTAAATCAGCCAATGAAAAATTAAATAAATCCAGGAAAAACAATTAATGTAAATAAACAATGAAAAACAAATAATTATCTGAAGTGCGAATAGAATTGTTTTCGCGATCGCAAACCATTTTCGCAAATCGAGTGATCAATTTGTCGATAATTTTGTTGATTTTTGTTAATTGATGTAAACAATTTGTTTTCATTGTTTATTTACTTAAGCGGAATTTATTCGATTTACAATTGGCTAATTTAATTGATTTTGTTTGTTTGCTATTTGGTATACGATTAATTGGTTGAACCACACAACACTAAATACTACAACTATTAACCAAATTTAAAAAACTTCCTCTGCTACAAAAATATTTTAAATTACTTTTAAAACTATCAGAATAAAAAAAAATTCTTTAGATAAATTCACTTCGGTTGTAAAATATTGATAAAAAAAAGTGCACAAATCAGTGAAGATGTTGAGAACTCGATCAGATCTCGACAAAAGAAGTGTTTTGACTAAGATCGATGAGTTATAAAATTAATTACAAAGTGGGATTCTAAAGATAATTGATTGTCTGCGATTCGGGTAAAATCTGTTCAACCTTTGTTTTTTCAAATCTGGAATTTGTTCATAATGGTAAAGTTGTTGTCGCATTATTCAAGAAAACGACATTAAGCTTATACCGGAAAGATAGTAAGTTAATTTAGCCATTGTTATCATATTTTATCATACTTCCTTTAATATGCAAAACAAAAATATGCTGCAACTTTCCGATTAGGAAAATGGATCGCTAATGGATTAGTTTTGTTGTTATTTTTTACTAGAACGCTTTTATTAAGCATGTTTTCTAAAATGTAATCAAAGTGATTGATAATATTCGATATCATAAGAAATATTGCTTTTAACTATAAAATTTCGACACATTCTACAAATTCAAAATTGATGTATTAGTTTTCTGAAAAGTATGAAAATATTTCTTACAAAAATGATAAGGATAAGAAAGACTAAAGCTCCTTCATCGGCTATCAGAAAACAGATAGCCAATAGTTATCGGAAAGATAAAAAAATTGGCAGGTACCAACAAAAAAATTCAAGGACATCAATTTTTGTGACAGAAAATTGTGTTTTTTTTTTAAATATTTTTTAGTTTTTTTTTTATTACTTTTCAAATTTTATTAATGGTTCTGTTCAATGTTGATTAGGTTTAACAAACTAGTTCAATCTTCCACCAATAAATAAATTTTTAATAAATCAGTTTAACTATCCATCAAGTCGGTACATTTGCAACCAAGAAGATTAATTTTTTACCAAAAAAGAAGAATTATCAACAAAGTATATACATTTTTTGTTTTCAAACAAATAGTCGAATTTTCAGTTAAAAAATAATTCTAAAGAAAATAGTTCATTTTTTAACCAA
The DNA here is from genome assembly GCF_010883055.1 of Belonocnema kinseyi. Classification (NCBI taxonomy): domain Eukaryota; kingdom Metazoa; phylum Arthropoda; class Insecta; order Hymenoptera; family Cynipidae; genus Belonocnema; species Belonocnema kinseyi. The sequence continues at coordinate 92,488,310 of NC_046661.1, forward strand.
GAAAATAATTTTTATCAAATTAATTTAACTTTGAACAAATGAGTTGAATTTTATGAAAAATAATTAAATTTTCAACAAAATTGTTGATTTTTTAGCCAAAAAATTTATTTCGGACAGACAAAAATTAACTTTACTAAAGTATAATTTAAAAAGAAAGTTAAACATTAAAAAAGGTGAATTTGCAACATTGATTGCAAAACAAATTTTTAACAAAATAGTTGGATTTTTATTAAAAATAAATTTTTAACATAGTTGCTGAACTTTCAAATAAGTTATTGGAATTTTCAACGAAAAACAATATATTTTCAATCAAAAATATTAATTTTCATATCAAATTTCAACCAAAAGTGGCGTAGTTAAGTTTCAGTTTGAAAAATTAGTTTCAAACAACAAAAAAAAGCTAATTTAATACAAAATAGTAAAATCTCAAACCAAAAATTAAATGTAAAAAAAACATATAATTTTACACCAAGCTGATTAATTTTTTTTTAAAAGACGTATGATTAACAAAACAATTAAATTTTCGACTAAAAATATGACTTTTAAACAAATTGTTGGATTTTATAAAAGTAATGAAATTTTTACGAAATAGTTAATTTTAAACAAAATCATATAAATTCTCAACCAAAAAATTACATTTAAAACAAATTAGTTGTATTTTCTATTAAAAAACGAATTTAAAAAAGTTAAACTTTTAACCACATAGTTAAATTAAAAGAAAAAATTAAATTTCAAGCCAAAGCCAAAAAGTTGAATTTTCAAACTAACACTTTTAATTTTTAAGAAGAAAAACTTCTTTTTGAGCAAAAAAAATGAATTTTCAACCAAGATAGATGATTTTTGTTGCCAAAAAAGATTTATTTTCCATCCAAAAATAGTGCATTTTTCAAACAAATAATCGAATTTTCAACAAGATTGTTGAATTTTGAACGAGATATCTGAATTTTTAACCTAAAAAGATTAACTTTGAACCAAGATGATTAAATTTGTAAGAAAAGAAAATTTGTAACAAAATAAACAAATTTTCGATAAAATAGTTGAATTTTCGACCAAAAAAAATTACATTTTTAACCAAAAATAAAATAGATATATTTCCCATTAAAACACTAATTTTCATAAAAATTAATCGGATTTTTAACTCAGACAGAAAAAAGTTTAATAAACTAGGTCATCTTTTTTACGAAGTTCATGAATTTTCATAAAAAAATGAATTTTCAACAAAATAATAACATTTTTAAGCAAAGAAATAAATTTTCTACCAAAAATAGTCAAGCCAAAAAGACAAAGTTTCTATGAAAGAGTTAATTTTTAACTGAACAATATTATATCACAACTAAAATCATGAATCTTCAACAAAGAAAATAAATTTTTCAATAACTAGTTCTACTTTCAAATAAGCAGTTTATTTTTCAACCAAAAAAGATAAATTCTCGACATAATATGTAATATTTGATATTTCAAACTGAAAGGGTATGTTAATTTGATATTGAAAACTGTTGAATTTAAGCAAAAAATGCGAATTTTTAAATAAAAAATCTGCCCGCTATGCCTGTTGCATTTCGCGCACATTTTTGGATTGTACTTTTAAAACTAAGGTCAAATCATCGTCTACTGAAATTCATTGATTGTGAATTCTCTTTTGTTAAAGCTCCCCAATTTTTTATTAAGCATTTTATTGTGCCTTGTATTTTTTTCAAAAATATAATTTGTTTATTTGTAATTTTATCTTTTACGATTAAAGCAAAAACTACGCATTTTATCAAACAATAATTTATAACAATTTTCACGATCTTTTTTTTAGTGAAAAACTTTTGCTATTAATTTTTTCATATCTTTTGTTGGCTTACTGAAAATCCAATTTTAATTTTAATGTTATTTTTTACGTTTAAAACAAAAAATACGCAAAGGTAAATTTTCAGGTTAAACTATTAGTTAGATTATTAACCTACAAAAATAAATTTTCATCCAAGATGCATAATTTTCTGCCGAGAGATCAATTTTCGATTGAAAATTATCTTTTTTAAACAAAAGTAGAATAGTCACATTTTCAGTCGAAAAATTCATACTTAACTAAAAATAAAATCATTTTTAACAATTCAGTTAAACTTGCAACAAATGACTTGAATTTTCAATCAAACAAAAAAAATGTTAAAAAAATTAAACTAAAACTAAAAAAATGAATTTCACACCAAGAATTATCAAGCCCAAATATAAAAATTTTCTACGAAACAGTTGAATTTTTTACTCAAAATTATCAGTTTGTAATAAAAAAAATATCAACCTATTAGTTACATTTTTTATGTAATTTTTGATATTTTAATTATATAGATTTTAATTTTAATTCAGAGTTTTATTTATATAAAAAGGACGAATTTTCAAGAAAATAATTGAATCCTTAATCAAAACAGGTTAATTTTCAACTAAACAAGGGCATTTTAAACCCAAAAAAGATCAAATTTTTTCCAAAGAGATAAATTTTCAATCATTTTTTTAATTGACGCGAATCATTGTCAATATTTTGAAAAATCTCTCAATATTAAAAAAAATTGCCTTAAAGGCTTTTAGATTGTGTTTGACATTTTTAGACAACTTTGCAAATCTTTTTAAATATTCTCTTAGAATAAATTTTTGAAAATAAAAAAATCCCTTCCAATTTTTCCGGGAACCTTAAAATATTTTCTACTTATTTGACATTTTTTAGTTTACATTCTTAGCCAAGAAGATTAGTTTTCTACTAAAAAGGAAGAATTTTCAACAAAATATATAAAGTTTCAACCAAATAGTTAAATTTTAATCTAGAAGAGATCGATTTTTAATTAAAAATCTACATTTTTAACTAAAAATGGAATAGTTACATTTTCAGATAAATAAATTTTTTGTTCCTACCGAATTTTTAACCAATAGTTTAAGTAAATTCAAACCAAGAAAGATTTAAATAATAATAATTCATAATTCAACCAGGAAAGACGAATTTAAAAAAAGTAATTTTATTTTATTTTAATTTTATTTTAATTTTAATTTTTTTAATGAATATTTCAATTTAATCGTCTTTATTATTATAATTTTTAAAAAATATTTGGCGAACAGAAATTGATCAAAATTGAAACAAAACATTATTAAAATTTGTCAAAAACTTAATTTTCGATTCCATTTGACATATTTATTAAATTCCTTTTTAACGCCAATTTTTTCTAATAGAAATCTACCAAAATTAATTTTTTACTTTCGTAAATTGAGTCTTGGTTTAATATTATTGATATTCTGCTTGCGTAAATACCGATTTGCATTTATTTATGACCAGAAGTCCCTGGAAGGTGTTATCGAAATTAATAAAAAAAAAACCTTCAGTTTAAAATAAATAAAAAGAAAAAAATTTTAAAAGGATGTCTCAAATGAAGCAATTGAAAGGGAGTTATTGAATTATAATGAGTTACCGCTAATTGGCGCGGCATAGGATGAATAGGTGATGCGTGAAACGCGCGTCGTGTGAACCTCCGCCGAGGGCCATGGGGTTAATTAGTTCAGGTTATCCATCAGCAGACGGTCAACCTTCAAAATGCGATCATCAAACATTTTTAAAGAATTTTAAATATATTTTTTCAACGACTTTATTACAAATTTACCGATAAATTATTATTTTTATCATTTATATTTCAGTCAAAATTAAAATTTTAAAGTACTTTCTTACGATTTTTTAAAATTAAATTAACGACTGATGAAGGCGAACTTCAAGACTGAAGTGGTCTGATAAGGCTCAATTGGTCCTAACGGTCTAGTAAGTTTCATAACCCACTCACGTACAGATGCACACACGCAATCTATACGTGTAATTTAAAACAGAAATAAATAAAATAATTTAAGTAAGATATATTTAATTAATGTAAAATTTTGTAATTAATTTTAGTTTAAATTGTTTAAATTAACATCCTGTGAAAGTCCGTAAGCCCCGTGCCCTCGATTATTTTACACAATTTAAGCCAGAATAAATTTGAGTTGAAAAAAATATCAATTTTTTATGAAATAATTAAATTTTGAATAACCAAATTATTTCTTCACAAAAATGATGAATCTTCAACAAAAATGATTTTTTACAAAGTAATTCTACTTTCTGACAAAAGTAGAATTTTTAAAACAAAATTAGGGATTCTTAAACAAGAAGATTAATTTTCAACCATAAATATGAATTTTCAACTATAGAAGATCAATTTTCAATAAAAATGACAATTTTTAACTAGAAATTCATTCCTTATTAAAAAGATGAATTTTTAAAATAAACAAGAAATCCATTTTTAATTAAATTCAGTAGTTAAATTTTTAACTGAAGAAATTAAATTTCAACCAAAAAGATTAATTTGGAAGTAAAATGGGGGAAAATTAATCCTCGTGGTAAATTTCGCCGTTTTTATTCAATTTTCAAACAGAAAAATTAATTTTCTTCCAAAAATTAAAAAAAAATTTAATTGAAAAGATTAATTTTTTATCGAAAATAAAAAACAAAAACTTTTAGTTTGAAACATTAATTTTAGTGGAAAAAAAACAATTTTAAACTAAATAGTTCTTTTTTTGACTCTTAAATTTCCAAAAAAATGCATTAGATGAATTTTCAGGTATAACCATTTATTTAAAAAAAAAGAATTTTTAACAAAATAGTTTGATTATAAACTTACAAAAATAAATGTTTAACCAGCAAGATTAATTTTCCACCTGAAGATTAATTTCAACTAGAAAAGATCAATTCTTAATAAAAATATACATTTCCAACTAAATTTTAATTTTCTGGTTTAAAGCTCAGCTGTTTGCTAAACTATCCGAATTTTTAGCTATTGAAAATTGAATTATTTTGTTAAAAATTTATCTGTTTTGGTGGAAAAGTAATTTTGTTTGTTAAAAATTATATATTTGGTTAAGGATTTAATTATTTAGTTAAAAATGCGTATCTTTCGTTGAATTCAAATGGTTAAAACTTTGTTTTCTTGTTAACAATTATTATTTTTCAACTTCAAATTTAACAGTTCCACTTTTGTTGAAAACTTCTAATTTTCAGTTGAAAATTAAAATATTTGATTGAAAATTCCTGTTTTTAAGTTAAATATTCACCTATTGGGTAAAAAAACTTAATTATTTTGTCAAAAGTTTAATTACTTTGTTGAAAATTAAAAAATATTTTATTAGGCTCGTCTTTTTTGGTCGAAAACTCAACTAGTTTGGTGAAAATTCGACCTTGTTTTTCAAAACTCATTCTCTTTATTGAAGATTCACAACTATATTTTGAAATTCATTTCTTTAGTTCAAAAATTTTTTTTTTGTCGAAATTTTGTTTTTGCTGTTGATATTAAAAATGAATTTTTTTAACTAAAAAAATATCTATTCCAGTTCTGGATGAAAATTGGTCATTTTGGTTAAATTTCATTTATCTTGTGAAAACTAATTTGATTGGTTAAGAATTTAACTATTTTATTCAAAATTCTTTTTTTATATAAAATTTTTTTTTTCATAATATATAACTTTTTCATTTTTGTATAAAAATTTATCTCATTTAATTGAAAATTCGTCCTTTCTACAGAAAATTAATTTTTATGGTTAAAAAATTATCTTTTTGGGCAAAAATGCAACTACTTGTTTCAAAATTCATTTTTTGTATTGAGCAATCATTAGTATATTTGCAAATTCATTTCTTTAGTTAAAAATTTAATTATTTTGTTGAACATTAATTTTTTTCTTTTTAAACATGAATTTTTTAAACTGAAAATATATATATATTTATTCCATTTCTGGTTGAAAATTCGTCGCTTTTGTTAAAATTCATTTATTCTCTGAACATTAATTAATTTAATTGATTAAAAATTTAAATATTTTGTTGAAAATTCATTGTTTTTTCCGTTAAAAATTAATCTTTTTATATCAAAATATAAGTGTTCCGTTTTGGGATGAAAATTTATCAATTTTCGTTAAAAATTACTTTTATTTGTGAAAATTCCATTAATTGTTTCCAAATTTATTTTGTTATCGTAGATTCATCAGTATGTTTAAAAAATCATTTCTTTAGTTAGTTATGTAATTATTTCGTTGAAAATTAGTTGTTAAAAAAAAGAAAAATTACTTTCTTTTACCTAAAAATATAGCTTTTCCATTTTTGTTTGAAAATAACGTATTTTGTTACAAAATTAATTTCTTTGGTTAAAAATTAAATATTTTGTTTGAAAACTCTTTTTTTGTTGTCAAAAATTAAATTTTTTAACTAAAAGTATAACAAATCCATTTTTAGTCGAAATGTTATCTTTTTTTATTTATTTTCATATATTTTTAAATAAATCTTTTTTGTTGAAAAGTCCGAAATTTGGTTGGAATTTATTTTTATATAAGATTTATCATTATATAGTAAAACATTCATTTCTATGGTTAAAAACTTAATTATTTTGTTAAAAATTATATTTTTGTTGTTCTCAAAAATTCACATTGTTGGTTAAGAACATACTATTTTGTTGATAATTTTTTTTTCTCATGGTGGAAAAATAATTTATTTTTAATTCCATCCATTTTGGGATAAAAATTAACCTTTTTTGGTTAAAAATCTAACTATTTTTTTGGAAATTCAAGTTTCTGCGAGAAAAACTGTCTTATCGGCATAAAAATTCAATTATTTATTTAAAAGTTTAACTCTTTTGTTGAAAATACAATATATTTCGACTTGAAATCTTAGAAATTTGAAACTTCCATATTGAATTCAATACGGCATCTACATTAATTATATTTTAAAATATTCAGTCCGCCATTATCGTGAAAAATTATCCTGTTTAGCCTCTTATGAGTATGCATAAGAACTCAAAATAGAGCTATAGAAATTTTTTCTTTAAAGAACACAATATTTTGCTGCATCAGCCTGAAAGTGAAACGGAGAATTCAAATTTCCCGCTTAAACCATTTCCTTCTAGCGCAGACGCAGTGAGAAATGGTCTCAACAGCTGTTTTCTGTCAGTTCAGAGCAGACGACAAATCTATAGTTCGTGAGTTTTCGCAAAGATGTAACTAATTTCGGGAGAAATTTTTGTGTCAATAGTCATTACATTATACGTAACGAAACTTGGAATTTCGTGAGTCACGTAATCTCTCGAAATGGTCGTGTTTTCCTTTCGAGGATTTTCGCCAATCAAGCGATTATTGTCCTTTTCTGGACAATGTTGCGCATGTAAGTTTTTTTACATTTGCATGCTACAAAATAATTTTGATTTTATTAATAATTTAGAATACAAATTTTAATTTTATTTTTTTAATTTTTTTCAACAAAGTATATGAATTTTCAGCTAAAGGAGATCATTTTCAATTTTCAACCAAAAATGGAATAGTTATATTTTTTGTGTAAAAAAAAGAATTTTTAACTTTTAAAAACAAATTTTTAACAAAATAATTAAATTCTTAACCAAAAAAAAAATCTTTAACAAAATAGTTAAATTTTCAACGCAATACATAAATTCTCTTTAAAAAAAAGATAAATTTTTTACCAAAAATAAAAGATAAAATTAATTAATTTTCATTTTAAATTAATTTAAAAAATATAAATTTAAGTAAAAAAGGTATATTTTTAACAACAACAAAAAAAACTATTTTTTCACAAAATAGTTAAATATTTAACAATTGCATGACTTTCCAACTCAAAAAGATAACTTTTCAACAAAAAATGAAAAATTTACTTTTTAAGTAGAAAAATTGTATTTTTTAACAAACAAAAAAATGCAATAAAGCAGTTGAATTTTCAAACAAAAAAATTAATTTTTAACAAAGTAGTTGAATTTTTAAATAAATTAATTAATTTACAAACATATAAATGTTTTTTCAACAATAAAAAAAGATAATTTTTCAACCAAAACTAGAATAGTTACATTTGTGGTTAAGAAATTAATTTTCAACAAAGTATATGAATTTCCTACCAAAAAAGACACATTTTCAACAAAAAATCGAATAATTCAAATTCATTTATTTTTTCATTGGTTAAGAATTTAACTATTAAAAAAAATTATTTTGATCAAAACTTAATTTTTTTACCGTGAAATATAACTATCCTATTTTTGGTTAAAAAATGACAGTTTTCTTTGGAAATTTGTCTTATTGGATATAAAGTAATTCTTAAGATTAAAATTTGATTTTTTTGAGTGAAAATTAAAATGTTTGAATCAAAATTAATTTTTTTATCGAAGATTCATCAGTATATTTAAAAATCCATTTCTTTTGTTAAAAATTTAATTATTTTCCTCAAAATTCGTTTTTTGTTGTTGTTAAAAATGAATTTTTATTACTAAAAATATATTTATGCCATTTTTTGTGGAAAATTCATGTATTTTGTTGAAAATTAATTTCTTTGGTGATAAATTTAACTGATTTGTGAAAAAAAAATTTTGTAGTCAATTAAAAAGGAATTCTAAAAAAAATACACGAATGAATTGTTAACAAACAATAAAAAATTTCAACTAAAAATGGAATAGTTACATTTTTAGTTAAAAAATTGATTTTCAACAAATCAAAAACGAATTTTCTTATAAATAGTTAAATTTTCGACTAAATACGTGAATTTTAAACCACAAAAGATGAATTTTCAACTGTAAAGATTAATTTTTTATAAACATAGACGAATCTGTAAAAAAAACATAAATTTTAAACAAAGAAAAAAATTTTCAACCAATTAAAAACAAATTTTCCATAAAATATAATCAAATTAATAAAACATGTTGCAACTTGTAATATAATTTTTGAAATTATATTTTTATTATTTGGCAGTTATTGGGAATTATTTATTTTATTATTGTTCGTTTATAAATATTTTTTTAAGATTAATTTTTAACCAGAGAAATATTAATGTTCAACCTTCAACATCAATTTTCAACCAATGAAATTAATTTCCAGCCTAATAATTAAATTTAAAAACAAAAAACTGAATTTAAAAAAAGAATAGTTAATTTTTCATTAACTAAAGAAATTAGTATTTAACCAAAACGATGAATTTTAAACCAAAAAGATTAATTATTTACTAAAAAATACGAATTTGCACAAAAATACATTAATATCGAACTAAAAAAATAAAAATATTCAACCAATTAAAAACGATTTTTCAGCAACATAGTTCTTAAGTTTTCAACTAAATACGATGCAATTTCAACCAAAAGTGTAATAGTTGCATTTTCATTTTAAAAAAGTCATTTTGGACCAAAAAAAAGAATTTTCAATAAAATAGTTAAATTCATAACCAAAAACACATTTTCGAAAAAAATGTATATAAATTTTAAAATAAAAACGATACATTTTCAACCAAAAGTGGAATAGTTATATTTTCATTTTAAAAAATTAATTTTTAACCAAAAAACGAATTCTCAATAAAATAGTTAAATTCTTGACCAAAGAAATTTTAAACTAAAAAAGATATATTATCAATCAGAAATGAAAGGATTACATTTTTAGTTCAAAAATTAATTTTCAACCAATTGAAAACGAATTTTCAATAAATTAGTTAAATTTTATAAAAAAAAAATAATTAATTTTCAACTCAAAAAGATAACATTTCAATCAAAAATTGAAGTTATATTTTTAGTTAAAAACTTAATTTCTGATTTAAAAAAAAGCATGTTTTCAACCAAATATTAAATTTTTTAATCAAAGAAATTATTTTTCAACAAAATACATGAATTTTCATCATGATTTTTTAAACCAAATAGTTAAATTTTTAATTAAAGTAATTAATTTTCAACCAAGTAGATTAATTCTCTACTAAAAATACGATTTTTAACAAAATAGTTGACTTTTCAATCAAAGAAGTGCATTGTTAACAAAAATTCAACCAAATTAAAATAGTCAATTATTTTAAATAAAGAAAGAATTTAAAATATATTATCTTTAATCATGAACTAAACAGAATTTTTAAAAATATATTTAAATTGTTAAACAAAGAAATTAATCTTTAACCAAGAAAAAAGAATTTTAAACAAAATACTTCATTTTTTAACCGAAGAAATGAATTTTCTATCAAGAAAATTAATGTTCTACTAAAAAAAGACGAATTTAAAACCAAAGAAGGGATGAAATTTAAAATAAATTATATTTAACCATAAAAAACAAAGTTTTTTAATTATATTAAAATTGCTAAACAAAAAAGGTCATTTGAAACAAGAAGATTAATTTTCTACTAAGAAATAAGAATTTTTAACAAAATAGTTCAATTTGCAACCAAAGACGTGAATTGTTAACTAAAAAGATAAATTTGTCACCAAAAACATTAAAATTCTACCACAAAAGACGAATATTTAACCAAAAAGTTGAATTTTCAACAAAGATTATTTTTTTACTACCAAAAACGAATTTTCAACAAAATTCATGAATTTTCCACTGAAAAATATCAATTTTCAATCCAAAAAGGATGGATTTTAAAATAAAATTATTTAACTGTAAAAATTAAAATTTCATAAAATATAGTTAAACTTTTAGGCAAAGAAATAGATTTTTAACCAAGAAGATTAATTTTTTGCTAAGAAAGGCCAATTTTCAATAAAATACATGAATTTTCAAGTGAAAAATATCAAGGTTCTACCCAAAACGAATGGAATTTTAAACAAAATATTTTTTAACCATTAAAAAAACAAATTTGAAAAAAATAGTTGAATTGTTAATCAAAGAAATGATTTTTGAATCAAGAAGATTAATTATCGATGAAAAAGACAATTTTTAACAAAAAACATGAATTTTTAACCAAATAGTTAAATTTTTAATCAAAGTAATTAATTTTCAACCAAGAACATTAATTTTCTACTACAAAATACGAATTTTTATAAAAATATTTGAATTTTTCATCCAAAAAGATTAATTTTTACTAAGAAAGGTAAATTTTCAACCGTGAAGATTAATTTTATACTAAAAATACGAATTTTTAACAAAACGTTTGATTGTTTAACTAAATAGTTACATTTTTAACCAAAGAAATGAATTTTTAACCATAAAGATTAATTTTCTACTAAAAAAGACAAATTTGCGAAAAATTACATGAATTTCCAATTAAAAAAGATAAATTTTCAGCTAATTAAAAGTGAATTTTCAACAATATGCATTAATTTTCAACTAAAAATGATACATTTTCAACCAAAAGTGGAAAAGTTATATTTTTATTTAAGAAAATTAATTTTTAACCATGGAGCGAATTCTAAAAAAAATAGTTAAATTCTTAAGCAAAGAACCTAATTTTCAACAAAAGGATGAATTTTCTATAAGATTAATTTTTAACTATAAAGATTAATTTCCAACCAAAAAGAACAAATTTGCCAAAAAAAACATGATTTTTAAACTAAAAAAGATTGATTTTCAACTAAAAAAGATAACATTTCAATAAAAAATGGTATAGTTATATTCAGTTAGAAAATTAATTTTCGTTTTAAAAAAAGCGTGTTTTCGACCAAATATTAAAATTTTTAATCAAAGAAATTAATTTTTAACAAAAAATTAAATAGTTATACATATAAAACAAATTTTTCATAACATACTAGACTTTTCAACCAAAGAAATTACCTTTGGACCGAGAACATTAATTTCCTACTAAAAATGCAAATTTTCAACAAAAACGTGCTTTTTCAACCAATTAGATAAATTTTTAATTAATGAAATGAATTTTCAATCCAGAAAAATGAATACACCCTTGTTAAAAAAATTAGCAATTGTACTTTTTAAATTAATTAAATAATTTAAATAATTGAAGTTGAAAAACGATTTTGGAAAGTAACGAATGCGCTTGCGCTCAAGCAAAAAAAAATGCGCGGCATCGGCATTCGACCCGGGTATTTTTGGATGAACCTGAAAGTGTCCTAACAATTAAATTATTTTGATCCAGTAACTTACATTATTTCATACAAGACAAAATTTGACAAAAACAGCATGTATTCTGTTTTCTGACGGAAATTGCGCGCGCCACAGTCACTCTCTCGAATTCAAATTGCAGACGGGGATAATTGTGGTTTATTAGTCGCTCGCTCGTGATTGCTTGCTTGCGCGGAAGCATCAAGAGGAGAACGTAGGTGAAAAAACAAGACATTAGGTGACGTAAATATACAATTAAAAGTTACAAAATCTCTTCAAATTTCAAATTCTATCTTTTTTTTTAACATTTGATTAAAAATTATTTTAAATTTATTTTAGAATCGTAATTTATTTCTCTGTTATATACTTGCATTCTCGTTTCTATGGTATCGCTTGTTAGGTAACGTTTCAGGTATGTGGAGAACTTTCAGTTAAAAAAATTGATTGGATAACTTTCCACTAAACATTCCACTAAACATGTCGACATATCTCAAAATATTATTTTTCTAAACCATGTATTAAAACTAATTTAAATTTCGATACTTAGCGACTGTTAGGGTTAATTAATTTTTTGAAGGACAAGAAAAATTTCTTTCTCAGAATTCTTGTTTCTTGGTTAAAAATTTATTTCTTTGGTTAAAAATTTAATTTATTTTTTTTAAAACTTTGTTCTTTAGGCTTCAACATTAATTTTTTTATATTACATCTATTTTTGCTTGAAAATTGATCTTTTTTAGTTAACAAATTCGAATATTTTGTTTGAAAATTCGTATATTTCAGTAGACAATTAATCTTTCTTTTTTTTTTTTAAATTAAATCTGGCTGGTTGATAATTCAAGTATTTGGTTGAAATTTTTTATTGAAAATTCATCATTAAAGTCGAAAACTGATTTCTTAGGTTTCAAATTTAATTACTTTGTTGAAAGTTCTTTTCTTTTTTGTCAAAAATAATTCTGTTTTAACTGATCTGTGTTTGTTTGAAAATGTATCATATTTAGTTGAAATTTTTTTTTTGCATAAAAAATTAACTATTTTGTTGAAAAATTGTTTTTTATGTTTAAAATATCATTTATTTTAAATTCCATCTATTTTGGCTTGAAAATTGGTCTTTTTAATTAAAAATTTCACCATTTTATTAAAAATTCGTCTTTTTAGCAGCAAATTACTCTTGGTTGATAATTCATTTGTTTGCTTAAAAATTTAATTATTCTGTCGAAAATTATTTTTTTATGGTTGAAAATAATTTCCTTTCAAACTGTAAATCCGTGTGTGGTTGATAATTTATCTTCTTTAGTTGAAAATTTAACTTTTTGGTTGAAAATTTATGTATTTTGTTAAAAATTAATATTTTTTAATGAAAAATTAATGTTTTTGGTTGAAACTTTATTCATTTGATTCAAAATTTAATTATTTTGTTGAAAATCCTTTTTTTTTAGTGGTCGAAAATTATTATTTCTTTACTGAAAATTGAAGCAGCACGTGTTGGTTGAAAATGTGTCTTTTTTAGAGAAAAATTCAACTTTTTGGTTGAAAATTCATTTTATTGGTTAAAAATTTAACTTTGTTGTTGAAAATTCGTTTTTTATGGTTAAAAATATTTTTTTTAACTGAAAATATAATTTCTACATTTTCATAATTTTTTATCTGAAAATATAACATTTCCATTTTTGGTTGAAAAGTTTTCTTTTTTAGTTGAAGTAATTTTTCAATATATTTATCTTTTTTAGTAGAAACTAAATCTTTATGGGTAAAACTTCATCTTTTTTGCTAGAATATTAATTTTTCTGGTGAAACATTTATCTTTTTAGTTATCAATTAATATCTTTGTTTGATAATTTAACTATTTTGTTAAAAATTCGTCTTTTTTAGTAGAAAATTAATCTTCGTGGGTAAAAAGTGAACAATTTGGTTAAAAAATTAAATTTTTTGTTGAAAATTCATCTTTTTATAGTAAAAAATCAATCTTCTTGGTTAAAAATGCAACTATACTCTCAAAAAATTGGTTCCTAAGTTTTAAAAATAATTTTTTCACATTGTATTAATTATTGGTTGAAAATGGATCTTTTTTGTTAAAGATGTATGTATGTTATTGAGAAATTGTCTTTTTCAGCATATGATTAATCTTCTTTGTTTAAGATTAATTTCTTCGGTCAAAAACTTGACTATTTTGTTGAAAATTCGTTTTTTATGGTTAAAAATAATTTCTTTAACTTAAAATGTAACTATTCCATTTTTCCTTGAAAATTGATCTTTTTTATCTAAAAATTTAACTATTTTATTGAAAATTCGTCCTTTTGAGTTAAAAATTTGTCTTCTCAGTTGAAAATTAATTTTTTTGGTTCAAAATTTAATTATTTTGTTAAACATTTTTTGTGGTACAAAATTATTTCTTTTCAACTGGAAATCCGTGTTTCCTTGATTATTCATCTTCTTTAGTTGAGAATTCAACTTTTTGGTAGAAAATTATTTATTTTGTTCAAAATTTATCATATTCATCATTCTTGATTGAAAATTTATTCATTATATTCCAAATTTCATTATTTTGTTAAAAAAATTATGTTTTTTTTTGTGGTCGAAAAACATATTTTTTCCCCTGAAAATTTAACTACTTTGTGTTTGGTCGAAAATTTAGCTTGTTTCGTTGAACATTCAACTTTTTTGTTGAAAATTCATTTCATTGGTTAAAAATTTAACTGCTTTGTTGGATATTCGTTTTTTACGACTAAAAGTAATTTTGTAAACTGATAATATAACTTTTCCATTTTTTGTCATATTTTTTTTGTTAATTATTCGTCTTTTTTTGTGTAAAATTAATATTTATTATTAGAAATTCATCTTTTCGGTCAAAAATACAGCTATCATTTTTTTACACTCCATTCATTTTTAAATGAAAATTTATCTTTTTTCGTAAAACATTCATCTTCTTTGTTTAAAATTAATTTCTTTAGTTAAAAAATTGACTATTTGGTTCAAAATTCGTTTTTTATGGTTAAAAATAATTTAGATAACTTACAATGTAACTATTTCATTTTTACTTGAAAATTCATCTTTTTTTATAAAAAATTATGTCTTTTATTGAAAATTTCTTTGGTTCCAAATTTAATTTTTTTATTGAAAATCCTTTTGTTTTTATGTTAATTTTTTAAGCTAAAAATTTAACTACTCCGTATTGGTTTAAAAATCTATCCACGTTAGTTGAAAATTCATCTTTTTGGTTAAGAAACCATTTTTTTGGTTAAAAATTAATCTTTTTTGGTTGAAAGTTAATTACTATGTATTTTTATTTTAAAAGTCTACTGTTATGCTTGTATTTTAGAGTTACTCTCTATTTTGTTAAAATTTCTACTATTTTTTTGAAAATTTAACTATTTTTTTAGTCATATTTTTTGTAAAAAGGAACTCTTTTGTTGAATATTCGTTTGAAAAATCATTTGGTTGCAAAATTAATTAATTTGTTATAAATTCAATCAACTTGATCGTTTTAGTTAGAGATTCAACGATTAAAATTTTATTTAGAATTTAACTTTTTTTTAATTGAAAATTCGACTTCTTGACAAAAAGTTAAGACGCTTTGTTTAATATTAATTTTTCGATTTTAGGTGCAAATTCAACTATTTTGTTGAAAATTCGTTTTTTTTTGTTTTTTTTTTTTGGTTGAGAATTTATTTTTCTAGCTTAAAATTAAAATTTTACGAAACCGTTGCATTTTTAAATTAAATAAATTATTTTCTAGCAAAAAAAAAACAAATTTTCAGAAAAAATTCTGTATTTTCAACCGAATAGTTATATTTTCTAAAAAAAGTTGAATTTTTAGCAATAAAGTTCATTTCCAATCCTAGTTAATTAATTTTTAACGAAAAAGTTGTATTTTGATCAAAAAAAGGTGAAACTTCAACAAAAAGAGATGAATTTTCAAACCAAATAGATTAATGTTTAACAAAATTGATGAATTTTCAACAACAAATATTTGTTATTTAAAAAAAATAATTTAAACAAAAAATTTAATTACACTCGTTTTTAAGTAAAAAGAGGAATTTTCAACTAGTCTGTTGAATTTTCAACAAATTAGATTTTTTAGTTAAAAAATTTTGTTACAAAAACCGAATTTCCAACTCAAATTATGAATCTTCATCCATAAAACTGAGCTTTTAAGGAAGAATGTAGTAGCATTTTTCGGTTCAAACTAATAATTAGACTTATATCCGAAAAGACGAATTTTCAACCAAAAAAAATTTTCAAGGAGATTAACTTTTTTAAAAAAAAGAACGAATGTTCAACACTTAACATCAATTTTTAACGCACTAGTTGAATTTTTATACTAAAAATATCAATTATCAACCAAAAATGGAATATTTAAATCTTCATTTAAAAATAATGAATAACAAACAAAAATAAATTTGAATCAAAAAATCTTGAAGAGAAAAATACGAATTTTTTTATCAAAAAGTTTAATTTTTAATCAAAGAGGTGAATTTTCAACTAAAATTCATGAATCAACTAAACAACTGAACTTCTAAAAAAGTAGTACAACTTTCAACTAAAGAGTTGAATTTTCAAACTATATTCTCTAAAATAGATAATTATTTATAAACAAATTCTTTGGGCTTAAATCAGCAGCACGGCATCCCGGAAGAGTACTATCGTTTTATCTGTAAATGCTGATTTCGATTTTACAGACTTTTTTTCACTTTTCTGAAAAATTCCCATTTATAGTTGGTTAACTAGTTCTATACTGAAATATTTCAATCCTTGATAAATAATAATTGTGCATCAAGTTAGATTTTTTTTAATACCAACTAAAATTAGGTTTTTTTCGTATTAGTTTAACTTTTAAATATTTGTTTATTTACCATTTTTTATAAAATTAATTCTGTTTAAACGGGGGGAAACATCACTATTATCTTAATTTCGAAATTTGTTTTTAACTTATTTCTTAGGCCACTTTAAACTAGTCAAAAAATAGAAAATGAAGGTATAGAAATACAATAGCTTTTTAAAAATTTTCGAAAATTTTTAAGAGAATGAGTACATTTTCTTAAGATTTTTAGGGAAATTTTAAATAATGTATATTTTTTATAAATTAATTTTAAGATCCTACAACTTTGAAACAAAACGTAGAAAATTTAAAAGCAAAAATTTTCAATTTTGCAAGATTATAACATTTTTCAGTTTTGCTAGATTACAAAATTTTAGAAAAAAATGGTGTATTCAAAAGAATTAAAAAAATTGTCTTGAGATACCTAGAGAAATTTAAAATTATTTATTGTATGAAAAATTTATTTTAAGAGAATATGCATGTGACAAAGTTTTAAAAAAATTTCATGAATAATTTAAAATTCTAAAGGATTTCCAAAAAATTTCGACAAATGGTAGATTTTTAGAGATTTCAAACAAAAAATGTAGAAGATTTTGATATATTTTAAAAAAACATAAAAACGACCTTTTATCTTGAAAAATTAATTTAAAAAATATATTTTAAGATATTTTAAAAAGTTCTAATATATTTCCAATTTGGCGAAGAAGTATTTCGATGATTTTTAATTTAAAAGTTTTCAAAACCTTAAAAAAATGTATATTCTTGCCAATTTTGAAACTTTTAAAGGAGTTGTTAAGGATTTATAATAATCAACCAAAATTTGTAAGATTTCAGCAAAAATTTAGAATTATTTATTTATTTTGAAAAATTAATTTGAAGAAAATATTCAAAAAGATTTAAAAAGTTTGAAAAATATTTCAAAAGATTTACAAATTAAATTTTTCCAGAATTTTCCAAAAAGAAGCTTTTTTCATTTGTTTAGAGGTTTCAAGAGGATAAATTGTTTAAAATTTCCTAGCAAAATTGAAAATGATTATTATTGAGAAAAATTTATTTAAGAGCATATTTAAAAAGATTTTAAAACATTTCAAAGGATTTCTAAACATTTTGAAAAAGAATTCCCAATATTTCAAAGCAACTTCTTAAATTTTGTAGCATTTTTTTTATTTTAAGAAAAATGCGAATAATTTTGAAAGATATTCAGAAGTTACAACAAAATAAACAAAATAATTGAAAACTTTAAAAGATTTGAAATTTTTTCAACTTTGTGTAAATTTTGGAAGATTTTGAACATCTTAAAGAAATTAATTTGAAGCCAAAATTTTAAAAAGATTTTTTACATTTAAAAAAATTTACGAAAATTAATGTGAAGAGTTTTAAATTTTATACTGAATAATACGAATTTTCAAGAAAATACACACATTTGCAATCAAATAGTTACTATTTCAACCAATAAGATTATGTTTTTTTTAATCTCGAAAGTTTTTTAACTTATCAGTTGAATTGCAAAACTGAAAGAGATCAATTTTTAACTAAAAATCGAACAGTTAAATTTTAATTGCAGAAAATTAATGTGCAATAAATAAACGAATTTTCTACAAGCCAATTCAATTGTGTACCAAATAGATTAATATTTTATACAAAATTGTTTAATTTTCAAGTCAAAATGACAAATTTTCTATATAACAGTTAAATTTTCAATCTGAGAATGCTAATTATCAAGAAAAAAGTTAATTTGCAACCAAGCAGTTGAATTTTCCAAAAAAGATTTCAATTTTCAGTTTAAAAAATTACTATTGAACGAAAAAACTAATTTTCAACCATAATTATGAATCTTCACAAAAAAAAATAAACTTTTAAGAAAGCAGTTCATTTTAATAAAAAATAAAAGGCAGTTGGATTTAACCTAACATTTGAATTTTCTCCCAAATTGTTGAATTTCGATGCAGAAATTTCGATTTGAATGAGCCAACAATTTTTATTTACCAACAAAATAAACAACATTTTTTTCTAACTTTTCATATGTACCTTTTTTTTAATATCTGGGAATTGGCTAAAGAAGAGTGTAATTACTATCCAGAAATAGTTTTTAGTAGGTTAGTGTAAGGCAAAAATTGTTTATAATGTTTTAAACAAATTAATGAAAAAAGCCATTTTTTGCGATTCACAATAATTAGTTGTTTGAAATTCACAGTTTTTATAAAGACTATGAGAAAAATGTATCCTAATTGTAATTATTTTAAAATATCTGCTGTTAAGAAATTATTTAAAATATGTTTATAAACAAAGACACAGTTTGCGTATTTCATAATGAATAGGCTCCATCTTTTCAGAATCGACCAAAAATATCCTGCCACGGCCTCCTTGCTTTCTTTTTTTAAATGAACAACAAATAGTAATTATTTAAACAATATTTATAAATGAATTCACATTTTTAACATTATTCCACGAATAATAGGGCCAATTGTTTTGTGTGGAACCCACTAAACATGTATCTTTAGTAGCTCCTAGCTGTAATTTTTTTCAAATTGATAACAAATATTACTTTTTTAAATAATTTTCATAAACGAATTCACATTTTGCCCATTTTTCCAAGAAAAGGCTCAATTTTCTTTGTGAAATTAAATAAAAATATATTTTTAATTACTCTTTGATTTTATACTTTGCCAGTGGATAAGAAAAGTTAATTATTAAACAATTTGTATAAACAAATGGACATTTTGGTCACTGTTGCAGGAATAGGCTTTTTTCGTGGAGTAATCCCAGAACTGTCTTGCCAATGACTCCTTGTTGCCTTGTTTTTCCAATTAACAAGAATTGTTTATTTTTTAAAAAATATTTAAGTTTAACTATTTTTTTCATGAAAGGTATTAATTTTCTTTGCACAATCAAAAATAAATGTCTTGCCAATTATTCCTTCTTGTCACGTATTTCTAATTCGGAAAAAGTTTTGATTATTTGAGTAATATTTATAAACAAATTATCAACAAATTATTAACAAATTATCAACAAATTATTACCTTGGTTTTTTAGCTCACTCTGAAAAAGAAAAAAATATTTAGCATTGAAAAAATGGTCAAACTGTAAATTTGTTTATAAATATTGTTTAAATAATGAAACGTTCTTCTTAATTAGACAAAAAGGCATCAATGAATCATTGGTAAGACATGTATAGCCTTACTCGACGAAAAAAATAAGACTATTCCTGAAAAAGTGACCAAAATGTACATTTGTTTCTACAAATTGTTTAAATAATTTACTTTTCTTTTGGCAAATTATCATAGAAAAGAGTCATTGAGAATTAATTTTTATTTGATTTCGCAAAGAAAATGAAGCCTATATCTTGGAAAAATTGTCAGAATGTGAATTTATTTATGAAAATTGTTAAAAAGGTTAATATTTGTTATCAGTTTGAACAAAATTATTTGCTAGGAATCACTACCGATATATTTTAAATAAATTCCGCAACAAAACTGGCCCTATTTGTGGAATAATGTTAAAAATATCAATTTGTTTATAAATATTGTTTACATAATTACCACTTGCTGTTAATTTGAAAAAATGACAGCAATTTTTTTCTGAAAATGGATTTATCACGTTTTATTTGCTTACTTCTCATTTGTTGTAAATCTGTTTTTTGTTCTGTTTTTTAAGAATCAGATTTTTAACAGCAAAATTAACCATTCTATTTTTGGTCAGAAATAAATATTTTTTTATAAAAATTTAATTATTTGGTTGAAGATTGATAGGTTTTATTTAGAAATTAAACTAGTTGTTATAAAATGTTATAAAATGTTTATAGTTCAAAATCTTCTTTTTGTAATAAAATTTAACTTTTCCAGTTGGAGATTCATAATTTTAATTGAAAATTCATCAGTTTGGATTCACTTATTTTGTTATAAAACTCGATTTTTCTTTGTAGAAAATTGTCTTTTTTTTAAGGTGGATCCTCTTGTTTAAAAATTCTTCTTGTCATTTAAAAATTCAAGTATTCCAGTTAAATGTTCATCATTTTAGTAGAAAATTTAACTTTTAGGTTGGAAATAAAATTATTAAGTTAAAGTTAAACTCTTTCATTATAAATTAATTTGTTTGTTGTTGAAGTGTTATCGTTTTAATTACAATCAATTAACTTAGTTAAAAAATGAGCTGTTTGTTTGAAAACTTGACTTTTTTGTGCTTGGAATTTTTGAGCGGAAAATTTAACTAATATTTCAGTTGAATATTCCATAATTTTGGTTAAAAATTCATCTCTTTGGTTGGGCATCCATTTTTTTACTAAAAATTTAATTATTCTATTTTTGATTTGCATAATTATCATTTTTAGTTGAAAATTCGTCTTTTTTGTTACACATTAATCTGCTTGGTTGAAAATTACTCTTTTTGCTCAAAAATTCAATTATTTTAATTAAAGATTCATCATTTCAATTAAAAATTCATTTTTCTGGTTTGAAATTCAACTATTGCGGTTGAATATTTACAATTTTATTTGACAATGTATGACTTTGTTTGAAAATGTAACCATTTTTTAAACTATTTTTCTCGTTGAAATTAATTTTTTTAACTGAGAATTTAACTTATTCCAATTGAAAATTCCATGGTTGTAGTTAAAAATTCATCTTTTTGGTTGAACATGATTTTTTAAACTTGAAATTCAATTCTTTAAGTTTTGGTTCCCTATTTTTCTTTTTTAGTAAAAATTAATGTTTTAGTAAAGATTAATTTTTTGGTTTGAAAATTCAATTTATTTCAGTTGAAGATTTATTGTTTTATTTGAAAATTCTTAAGTTTGGTTTAAAATTAATTAATTTAACGAAAAATGTTACTATTCAATTTCCGGTTGAAAATAATTATTTTTTTAGTTCAAGATTTAACTATTTGGTTGAAAATGTGTCTTTTTATTTTAAAATCAATATTTTTGGATTAAAATTGACCTATTCCAGTTTAAGTTTTATAATTTTGTTTTAAAATTCATCACTTTGCTTGAAAATAGAACTATTTTGTTGAAAATCCGTTTTTCTGTTGTTGAAAATTAATTTTTCCAATTGAAAGTTCAATTATTCTACGTTTTGTAAAAATTGATATTTTTTTGTCGAAAATTCAAGTATTTGTTTTCAAAATTCATTTATTTTGCAATGACGGGGAATTTGAAATCGTCCGCTGACTCACTACCCTGAAATAGAATATTGAGAAAGAAAGACGTGAAGTTAGATTAAAAAATAGATAGAAAGGATGAACTTTGATGGATTTATGATACGATGAGATGCACCCCACCGCTCCTCTTACTGTACGTAATCTTTAGTTTCCAGAAATGTTTTGCAAGTTATTCCAAGCTGATTTTCAAAATTCTTTGATTTTTCCTTGAATCATTTTTTATTTTCCTTGATCATTAATATACAAATAGCATTTTAATCTTGTAATATTTTTAACATAGAATCTTTTATAAACAGAATGAGGCAGTATTTCAGATACAAAATTTAAATTTTCATTTATTTATTTTGGTCAAAGAAAATGTCGTTTCTTCTATAAAAGATGACTTTTAAACAAAATACTTCAATTTTTCACAAAATAATTAAATTCTGAACATAATAGTTGAATTTTCAACCTCAAAAGATGAATTACAAAAAAGTGTAATAGTTTGTATTTCAATAAAAAAGACGAAATTTGTACCCAAAAAAAAATTAATTTTAAAACCAAACAGACGAATTTTTTTACAAAAAATGATTTTTCCACGAAACTGATGCATTTTCTCCCAATAAACATGAAATTTTAAACCAAAAAAAAAATATTTTTTTTTACTAAAAAAGAAGAATTTTCAATTAAAAAGAATCAATCTTAAAAAATGGATAAGATACATTTTCAGTTAAAAAATTAATTTTAAACCAAAAAAAGGCTTTTCGACTCAACCGTGAAATTGTCAACCAGATACGTAAGCTTACAATAAAAAAACATCCAAGTGCTTGAATTATCAATTTAAAACGATAATTTGTTAAAAAAAGTAGTTAAACTTTCAGCCAAAGAGATAATTTTTCAACTAAAAATATAAATCTTCAAGAAAAACAATGATTTCTTAACAAAGTAATTCAACCAAATATTTTAAACAAAATAGTTAAATAATCAAGCAAAGAAGAGTAATTTTTAACCAAAAAGTTCAATTTCGTAAAAAAAATGACATTTCTACTAAAACAGATGAATTTTTTAATAAAAAAGGTATATTCTCAAAAAATAGTTGAATTTTCTGTTAAAAAAATTTCATTTGATTTTTCACGATCAAAATATGAATTTTTAAACACAAAAGAAGTTCCTACAAAAAGGATTGGATTTTCAATCCAAAAAGGTGAATTTTGAATCAAAAAGAATTACTTTTCAACCAAATTCTTGAATTATCTACCAAATATTGCATTTTTACCCCAAAAAGATGAAATTTCTCTTACAAAGGGTTGAATTTTTATTTTTAAAAAAATTCCAAAATATGGTTGAATTTTCATTTATCAAAGAGCCTAATTAACTTTTCACGATCAAAATATGAATTTTTTAACAAAGAATATATTTCGACGAAAAAAATTAATTTTCAATCCAAAAAGAGGACTTTTTTAATTTAAAAAGGATAAAAATATAACAAAATAGTCGAATTCTCTACCAAATAGTTGCTGTTTTAATTTTTTTTAAAGAAAGATGAAATTTTCACTAAAATAGATGAATTTTTAATAACAAACGACATATTTTTTTAAGATGAACTTTCATTCAGAAAAGATTTCAGTTCTTTTTTCAACAGCAAATTATAAATTTTACGTAAAAATTAAATTTTCTACGAAATAGTTAAATTAAAAAAAAAAAAATTTCAACTAACAAGCATGTATCCGAAAAAGGTTAAATTTTTCTGTAAACAGGTGAATTTTAATTTGAAGAAAAACAAATTTTCAACAAGAAAGTTGCATTTTTATCCAGAAAAGATATCAGTTCTCTTTTTAGCATGAAAATGTTAAATTTAAACATAAAGTCAATTTTCTACAACAAAACAGCAGAATTTTCAACCAAAAATTATGACTTTCCAACCAAATATTTGCATTTTTATGCAAGAAAGATAAAATTTCTTTGATAATAGATTAATTAAAAAAAAACTTTAAAAAATATTAAAATTTTTATTCAAAGAAGATTCCAGTTCACTTTTCAACCCCAAAATAAGAATTGTAAACAATAAATTAAGTTTCTGCTAAATAGTCGAATTTTTGATAAAAAAGTATGACCTTTTAACAAGATTGTTAAATTTGTAACCAAACAGTTGCATTTTTGTGCAAGAAAAATGAAAATTTTACTTGAACAGGTAATTTTTTAAATCAAAAAATCAAATTTAAAATCAAAGAGTTGAATTGACTCTTTAACACAAAAATACAAATTTTAAACAAAAAGTAAATTTTCTAGAAAATAGCCGATTTTTCAACAAAAAAAACGCATTTTTATCCAAGAAAGTTAAAATATTTCTACTAAAAAAGATGAAATTTGAAATAAAAAAGACAATATTTCAGAAGAAATAGGTTTTCATCCAAAAAGATTTCAGTTGACTTACCAGCAGAAAATATGGATTATAAACAATAGGTTATTGTTATACGAAAATAGTTGAATTTTCAACCCAAAAACACGAATTTTTAACAAAGAAATTGAATTTTTAACCAAAAAGGATGTCTTTTAAAGAAAATTGTTAAATTTCCAACCAAATAATAAAAAATTGTTACTAAAAAGATTATCATCAGCAGAAATTTTTTGCGAATTTGCAATAATTACGTACATGAGTGAAGGACCCTCTGCTCTAACAAATCGTCACAAATTTTCGCGCCCCCTCCCCTTGATCTGTTACGTAATTTAACACCCCGTGGTCAAGGTGAATTTTTACTGACGCGGTCTTCCAAGTGGGACTTTTAATTCCATGAGGTTTTTGTCAAAGTTATTTTTATTATTAAAATCTTGCAAAATTCACATTCTTCTTTTGATTCTATACAATGGATTTCAAAAAACTATTTTGTTTTAGGCAACTTTATGTATTTTAAATAAGTAATTATTTAAACAAAAGTTCTGAAAAATGGAAAATTACTAAAAAATTCATATTTTATTCAAAAAGGAATTCGATAAAAAAAACACTTCATACGTTTATAGTACTCAGATAGAATTTAAAAAATAAAAACTTCATAGTCGCGGCTGAAAAAGTATATTTTCTAGTAAAAAAAAATATATATTTTTTAATTATTACGTTTAAAATTAATTTCTTTTAAGAAAAATGTTACTATTTAATTTCCGCTTGAAATGTATTATTTTTTAGTTCAAAATTCGACTATTTGGTTGAAAATTTGTGTTCATTAATTGAAAATTCAACTATTCCGTTAAAAATTCATGTATTTTCTTGAAAAATTGTATTTTTTTGGTAAAGTACTAATCTTTTAATTTAAAAATTAATCTTTCTGCATTAAAATTGACTTATTCCAATTGAAGATTCATAATGTTATTTGAAAATTCACGACTTTAGTTGAAAATTTAACTATTTTGTTAAAAATCCTTTTTTGTTGTTGTTTAAAATTAAATTTTTAACTAAAAGTTTAAGTATTCCATGTTCCCTAAAAAATTTATATTTTTTAGTCGAAAATTCAAATATTTGTTTCAAAAGAAAATCTGTAAAATGTCCGCCAACGAAGTCGTGCAGAAGCGTCGTTCCTAATGATTGTTTGCCTTCTTCTAAGTTTTAAGAAGAATCTAATAATCAAATTGTTTCAAGTACAAACTCAAGCGGATAACGATTACGGTTGATGATCTGTTTTTATCCGTGGTGTCCTGTGAATTTTTATTCTAGGAATAGGGTGAACATAATTGATTTTCGAAAAGTATGACAAAAAGTTTTGAAAAAAGAGGATAAAGTAGGATCCAAATTTATTTCAAAAAGAGAACGAAGTAGGATATAAAAGATTGAAAAATATGAAAAAGTAGGGCAGAAAAGTTTAAAAAAAGAGTACAAAGAGAACAAAATAATTGAAAACAGGACAAAGTAGGGCATACTAGAATACAAAGGATTAAATAAAAAAAGAGAATTTTCAAACATATTTTTCAAAAAAACTGTTTTATTAAATTTTATCAACGCTGAACATCTTATATTTTGGCTTTTGAACCCTAGGGCATTCTTATCATATCACAAATGCACACATGTATATTTTTCGTATAGTAGGAATGTTTGGTAGAACTTTATATTGTGAATTGACGAAGAAATCGTCAAATGGCATTTAATGATAATATTTTGTGCAAAAAAAGGTGCAAAATTTTATTGAAAAATAAAAATGGACCATTTGAAAAATCCGGACAAAGTGAAAAATCCTGGAGGACAACTCACGCAAGCCCTAAAATGAGGACATGTCCGGAGAATTCCGGATGGATGGTCACCCTATTTCGGAGTGACTAAGTGGGGGAAATCCTGACCGACACAATGCACTGAGCTACACAATGGCGGAACCGGCAAGCATGGTCAGTGCTCATTTAGATACACCGAACATATGCGAACTTGGACATTGCCGAAAATCAATTGAAAAAGACCAGAAAGAATTTAAATGATCAGGCTGTAGAGCCAGTTATCACCAAAAATGTGCAGACAAACTCAAAGGTCTTTTTGATGGGGTGTCGAGATGCCTTGGATCTAGGTCGAATTCGCCAATGAGCGAAGAAGACCCAGTCTCGAGGAAAGAGCTGAGTTTAGGATAATTGCAATAACAAAAATGAAAACATGACTGCCGGTGAACGTGTGCTTGAGAATCTAACAACATCTCTGACATCGGGAATTGATAACTCTAAAAAAGAGATGGCGACAGGCTCTCTGGATATCAAGAGTTCAATTGAAAAGGTACATAGTGAAATTGCTATGATTAAAATCGATGTGGAACAAATCAATGCGAATGTGAACTCATTAATGGACAGAACCCAAATAGTAGAGGGAAAAGGGAATCGCATTGAGGAAATCCAGGAGAGGGAGGAGGGCAGTAGAGAATCACTCACAGGTGCGTTAAAGCGAATCAAGGATCTTGAATTCCAAACGTTAGAACTTGAGCAGGTTAACTCTAAAGTGTCTAGTGCAGTGTCTGAAGTCTTAGCCGAAGGTTCCCAGCGCCTCAAAACGTTTAGAGTTGATAAGGAATTCAAAATTTGTTGTTTAGGGTAGGGTTTCTTCAATATTGTAAGGGTGGGAGGTAATCATCTCGAACGAGGCGATCGTATAATTGCGATCGAACTTCGCTTAGGTAAGTTCGTTTGATTGTTCAATTTCACTTAGCCTCATTCTTCGATGATTACATGCGTAGATGTTCTGAGTTATCACAATTTTTTAATGATTTATTGTCAGAAAAAACAGAGAAAATTAACCCTATTTCTGCGTTTCATTTCGTCCACCACTTGTTCGCCGCATAGTGCTCCTCAACACTTTTTTTGCAACGTTTTCACCTGGTTTAGCTATCGATCTGTTATAAAAAATATCAAAAGTCTGAGACTTCTCCGATCATCCTGCTGCGCTCTTTAAAATGTTGACTTTTATTCCTTCTTTGAAGGCTGCTGACGTTGCAGCGTGCCTGGTGATACGTCCTGAGAAGTATCCTAAATGATCTTCTTGTAGAGTTAGCTTAAGCCATCTGCTTATCGTTTGAGCAGTCATTGCAGCGTGGGGCTTTATTGCTGTGATTAACAGGATTGTGGTGTTGTTCCTGAGGCTGTTTGTTACCTGTATTTATCTCCTTAGTGTGAGAGGCGTGCACCACTCCGGAGATTCTCGAAAGAAAGTGAGTGTGAGTCGCGGCTGACATCTGCCTACTTTTGAAGTTTTAATGAGATCCGCAATTTTAATTCGAAACCCTTGTTGGTCTCGTCGATATCTTGAAGCTTAATGACACCCAAGGCTTGGGCTTTTTGCGCCATTGACAAAGCCAGGAGCATTTTCAGTTTTTGGATGAGCTGATTCAGGTTGAGGTTTTCAAAGGACAAAAATTCATCCATTTTTTGCAAGACTGTGTCTGTGTTCCAAATTTTCACATACTTTGGTCTTGCTGGATTTATGGGGTGTAACCCTCTGAAAAATCTTTTAAGTTTCGCGTTGTCCTCGAGCTCTCGTCCTTGAACTAATGCTATAGCCGATCTCATTGAATTCAGTGAACCGTAGGCTGCGCCCTCTTTGTGTTTTTCGGGAAGGAATCTTAGCACTGAAATTTCACTCGCCTGAAGGGGGTCCAAATTCAGCCTATTGCAAAAATTTCACTAAGGTTTCAAAGCAGACCCATACTGCTGCATTGTAGATGGTGCGAGTGATGAAAGCATTTTCGTTTCTGAGTCTATTATAAAGCCTAAATATTCACAACGCAATTTCGACGAGAGTTGGCTTTTGCTATATTTTATAAGGAGACCAATTCTTTTAAGAAATCACACCTTTTCCTGAACGTTAGACGCACATTCACCGTAAGTGCTTCTCACACAAAGTATATCATGAAAGTATATACAAGAAAGCCAACATTCGGTTCGTAGTGAATGGATGACCGGTTTCATAACCTTAGTGAAAATGAAGGGGCTCAAGTAAGAACCGAAAGGTAAGTATGTAAACTTGTAAGTCACGCATTGAAACGAAAAACGCAGGTATTTTCCGCTGTCTTCGTGGACCGGAACTAAAAGAAATGTGTCCTGCAGATTCAGATTGGCCATGAATGCTCACGGAATTACCAGTTTTGTGACCGTCCTGATATCCTCTAACTTGAAATGTGGGCAGTGCATGGTGTGCACTCAATAATCGCTCCTTTTTTATGAGTTGTTCAATAGCCAGTTTTCACTTATCAATCTCAATTTGTTCGCTCTGTGGTTCCAGAAGTTCCCGAAACTGTTTCGCTATTGCATTAGCAATGATTTTATAACCAGTAATACAATTAATTACGAATTTGGCATGCGTGATTTTGCACCATTTTTCTTCGAAAAAACACAACCTTCCTGTTACTACGCTTACCTTTAGACCTTCAGTCTTTTGGATGATCTTGCCCTCCTTAAGCTTCTCGCTAAGATTCTCACAATAGAGCAAAACGTCTTTTTTGGTCTTGTGCAGGATGTGCCGCTTGTTCTCGTATTATCGGAGGTAGCTCTCCACTTCTGGATTGAATAGCAAAGCTTCCAAAGGAAGCAGACCTTTTAGCGAGTATTTCAGTGCAAGGTTCTCCCTTTCTTCTTTCTTGATTCCCCCAGCTAGCAAGGGACCCTATCTGTCCACAATGTCTTCATGAAAGACTGTTTTTTTCAATGTTATATCAGCTAGATTCACTCCAATTATTTAAAAAATTTCTTTGTTCACTAGTTGCTTTGGAGGGCCATGTTCAGGGTTCGTGTATGCATTTTTCCACCCTGTGAAGAACGGTTCTGTGTAAGATGGTAGTGAAAAATAAATTTTCCAACTATTGAGGATCGGGAAAAATTACATCGATCGTAAGGGTACGGGGTCAAAAAAAACATCGACTATACAAGTCGGCAATTGGGCATTGACTATAAAGTCGGGATTGATACATCGACTGCATCGACTGTAAAAGTCGGAGTTGACACATCGACTTTGAAAGTCGGAATTGACTGACAGGAGAGAAGGCGGAGTTCTTATTGGCATAAAAAATCATATTAAGACTCTACAATTAGATCTTTTCGATATTCTGGTACTAAATTTAAACATAAACACAGTAGCTATAAATATAAACTCAATTAACTATAAATTAATTATTGTTGTATTTTATATACCACCCAATTTTTCGAACCGGACTAGGCTGATTCACACAACCTTACGAGAGCTATATTTATTACACGATGCCAAACTTATTATATGGGGCTATTTAACTCGAATTATATATGTAAAGGGGTCTATCCACAATCGCAATCGGATTCTAACAAATTAATTATACAAATATACAAACAATCTTAGTTAAAGTAATACAATTAGGAGTAAAAGCCGATTATCAAAATTACATTGAATAAACCGAATCCAAAATAAATAATAATCCAGTAACGTTTTGGGAATTTGGAATCAAATTCGGAAACAGAAGCTACTTTCCAGGTGAATTAAAGTACAGTGGTGAATCACATAAAGACCCTCGCAAAATCATTGATACGTTTGCTCAATATTTTCTAGTGTTTATAACGAAAATGATTCAAACAATAAATTAAAGACAAATGGTTTTGGAAGACAAGTAACGCAGTTCCTGTACATAAATCAGGAAACAATTCGGAGGACGAAAAGTACAGGTCAATATCCATAACACGTAACTTTGCGAAGGTCTTCGAACTTTCAATAAAAGATGCCATTCAGAGATACATAGTACCTTTCTTATCCGAATTTCAACATGAATTCGCTCCTGAACGTTCTTGCATAACTAACCTAACCTGCTTCACTGAAACCATAAACTGAGCTCTACAACAAGAAGATCAGGCAGATGTAATCTGCACTGACCTATCGAAGGCTTTCGACAAAATCGATCACGAGATGACACAAAAAAACTATCGACAAACTTACCGGCGAATCTTGTGACACTTCTCGTCAACTACCTGTCAGACAGAAAACATAGGGTCCAATATAGAAACTTTAAATCTTTAAGCTATGTCCTATATTCCTCCGTCGGGTGTGCCTCAAGGATCATCCCTTTGGTCCCATATATTTATTGTTTATATAATGT
>NC_046661.1:92518751-92541241 GCF_010883055.1 Belonocnema kinseyi
TATCGCTGCATCTGCGGCCAGGGCGCTCGGCTTCGTCATCAGAACTTCCAAGAATTTTACGAATATAAAAATGATTGCAAGAATATTTAATGCGTACGTAAGATCTAGGCTTGAATATGCATTTCAAGTATGGAAACAGGAAACAAGAATCAAGAATTATATGCAAAAGATTTAATTGGTTTGTCCTCTTGGAGCAAAGAGTATTCGCCTGTTGTTACTTTTTATTTAAAATCATCAGAGAAAAAGTAGATTCTCCTTTTTTAATGGATTTCCTCCAATTCAAGGCATCAAGCACTTACAGGAGGCACGATGTACCTTTCTCTTTAAAATTCCCACATACTACTATTGGCTTCAACTCACCAGTCTTCGTGGTGTGTAATCACTTTTTAATCTATTGCACACAAAAGCAAATCTAACCTTAGATATTAGATGTGTAGAAGAAAAGGCATTTGACGACATCCTCAACTAATATATATTAAATTTGCGAGTATAAATGATAAATATTATATTCATTGGTGAAAAGATGGACAAATGTATTATTATTATTAAATTTTTTGTTCTGTTTTAATTTTTGGAATTACCTTTTATATTGCTCTAAATGCCAAATATGTACCCTAACTATCTGTTTTACGGTATCGATGAAGCTATTATTTTCTTTTTCAAATTATGAATTTATATGATTAATATCTGTATCTTGGTTGCCCATTCATGATTTACCTAGGGTATTTGTTCTGAATAGAAAAAAAATACAAAATAAAAAATTCATGTATTTGGCAAAGTTTGCTCTTTTTTGTTAAAAAATGGTTAGAATAAACGTCCTGTATTCAAATAAATGTTTGAATTTTGTGGAAAATATGAATATGTTATTTTTAGTTGAGGATCCTATATATAAACACTCGTAACCTCCATTCCCTGGCGGACCGAACGAACCGAATGGAGCCTCTACAAAGTACCCGTAAAGACCCCATTGGGTCCCCATGCGGTTCCTTTAAAAAAAAAAAAAAAACAGCAAAATCAACTTCTAAATTGTTGAATTTCGGATTCTACGTTAAAATTTGCATTAGAAACTCACGCATTAATTGCAATACTTTTCCTTGCAGCGTTAAAAACTTTGAAAATTAAACTACCTGTCATTTACATGGGCCGAAGGCGTCTTCAAGTGCATCTTCTTTTAGTAGCAGTTAATAAGCGTTCCGTCGGTAACTTTTTGAATTTTGTCTGGTTGCTAGCGCCACGCAGTGGAAACCTCAGACAACAACGCTGCGATGCAAGTGAGAGAGAATTTTATTTTTAAACTTCGCGCGCAACATACTACTTGATCTATTATGGATGCGCTTGAAGTCACCTTCAGCAGAAGTTAATGACACATTTTCTTTAATTTTTAACACTGCAAAAAAAGTATTGCGATTATTCCGTGAGTTTCTAATAGAAAATTTATCGTAGAATCCGAATTTCAACAGTTTAAAAGTTGATCTTGCTGTTTTTTCAAGTTTTTAAAAAAGGAACCGAACGGGGGAAAGGAACCTTCGGTCCGCTAGGAGGTTTATTCTATGGTGACATATTTCTTCAACGTATAAAATTAATCGAAATAAAAAACTAGATTTCTTCTTTTATCGAATACCGATAATTATTTCTGGTTTGTGTTTTTTTTTTATTTTCACTTTCAATAACAGCTGCTTATTTTTAATGAATTATGATCAAGTATAATATTTAAATTTGTTTCTCATAATTCTTCAATTGTTACATTAAATTACTAAAGATATTTTGCACCATAATGTGGTTTATTCAATGTTATAGGAATAATAATTTAAAGTTAATGTTAAAATCTAATTTTTTTGAATAATATAAGCGAATATTAAATTAATAGATATACTGTGAAATCATTAAGTTTAATAATATTATGATATAAATTATAATGAAAAATGTTATTTGGATATAAAGTTATCATAAACTAAATTACAATTAAACAAATTTATTATATTAATGTTTTAATTATGTTAGTGAATTAATACTGAAAACTTGTTATTTATATATATAAATTAAATAATAGCGTATTTTTATTTCATCGTTATCTAATCAAAATTTCTTAACTATTTAATATTGGAGCTATATTAATTCTAAATTTTAAATAATTGAGTCATTAACAAAATATATTTTTTTCACGTTTTAGTTATAATAATAATATTTTCATGATTTATATATTTGCAAATTATAAAGCTTTATAATATTATGTTATACATGCTTATAATTTTGACAATAATATTATATTCATATTTCATATTTTAAAATTATTTACAAATTTAAAATTGGTTTATTCAATGTTACAAGAATAATTTTTTTAGTTTTATCTTAAAATCTAATTTTGTTAAATCAAAGTCCATAAAGATTGTATTTAAATTGTTTAATATTTAGTAATATAAATATGTTATTTCCTCTCAGATTATGTAATTAAATAATAGCTATTACTTTCGTAATAAAAGTTTATATTCTTCTTTTAAATACTTGTATTACGCTTGTATAATGTTTTATGGTGCTTCCGATATTGTGAAATGAGTATTTAAATTCAATTTTCTAAATTCTATGTACACATATTTTAATTTTTTTAGCTTATTTAGAAGGCTTATTAATAAATTAATTGTAGAGAAAAGCAGTTTGAAATTTGAATGATAATATAATGTAAACATTATTTGAATGTTTTCATGAAAATAATAGTGTAATGCTTTTTATGTTGTGAAATGATTAATTAATTATCAACTAATTTTACCAAAACTCACATTTTCTGGAATTAGTTTACGAGTTTATTAATAACAAAACATTTTAGAAATGAAAGTTCAAATTTAAAAAAATGTATTAACTAAAAATTATATAAAGGTTTTAGTGAGAATTATAGTTTAATGCTTCTTGTTTTGTAAAATAGCTAATTGATATAAGCTGAATATTTTTTTTAGAACATTAAATTGAATAAAGATTAAAATTTATTACCTCAAATTTAAGTAGTATAAGTAACAAATAAATTAATTATTTACTTGCAGGGTATATAATAGAACATTAAATATGATTTGCATAATATACATCAATTTATTTTTAAAGTACCGTTATTTCAATTCGGTAATTTTTCGGAATTATGCTGATATTCCGAGATTAATATTTTTATTCAATTTTCAGAAGAATATGTAAAAATGTTTAAATTTTTTCCCTCAAATTAATATTAAGTCACTAAAAAATTAAATTTTTGTAAATAAAATTTAAAATCATCGAAATAAATTATTTAAGGCTTTTTATGTTGTCAACCATTTAATTCATTATTAGCTGATAATTTTCTTTATACACTTTCTCCATATTGTTTTGAATTAGTGACAAAGGTTACTAATAAATCAGAAGTATAGAAATGCTGTTTCAAAATTTAAAGAATAATATACCCATAAAGTAAACATGATTTAAATGTTTCGATGAAAATAATTGTTTCATGTTTTTTATTTTGTGAACTGGTTAATTAATTATCAACTAATTCTGCTCAAAGTGACATTTTCTGGAATTAGTTAAAAAATTGAAGATTAAATAAAATTTTAATAAATAAAAGTTCTAATTGAAAAAAAAGATATAAAGTTAAAGTTATTTGAATGTTTTATAACATAATTATATTTTAATGGTTTTCCTTTTGTAAAATGGTCAATTGATTATTAGCTAATTAACGTTTTCTGATTATTATAGTAAATAAAGATTGAAACTTAGTTCCTGAAATTAAAGTAACATAATTTAATTAATGACTTAAAGGTTCTATAATGGAATATTGAATATAATTTGAATATAAAAAGTTAATTTATATTTGCAATTATATTATTTCAATTAGATCATTTTTCAATTGATTCTGATGTACTGAAATGTGCATTTGCATTAAATTTTCAAGTCATATGGAAATACGTTTGATTTTTTTCAGAAATTAGTATCAAAAATTACCAATAAAAAAAATTTGCAAAAATGAATGTGATATTAAAAGGAAATGTAGAGTACAAATTATTTCTATGTTTAAATGGAACTGATTGTTTAATGCTTTTTATTTTGTCATTTATGAAAAAATCAATTAATTGTTAGATGACTAATTTTTTCACAACATCGAACTAGATAAAGATTCAATTATCATTTTTTTCCTAAAATTAATATTTTATGTTGTGCAATAATTTTTTCTAAACATTTTGTTGCCATATTAACATTCCAGAGTTTTTAAGAAGAAAAAAATGTTTTCTTTTTTTACATCTGGGTAATCTTTTTTTTTTTAATTTTCAAAGAGATAAGTAAAATAAAAATATCGAAAAAACTTATTTTAAGAATTAGAACAATAGAAGCGTCTGAATAATTTGGAAAGATTTTGAGATTACATCTTTTTAAACAGTTATGGAAAAATTTCAAGCAATTTTTTAATAATGAGTTCTAAGAAATCATTACCAAAAATTACAAAACGTTTCAAATTATTTCATAAAATTAAAAAAAGGGTTTAAAAGCTTTTAAAGCAACATCGCGCCATAATATATAATTTTAGAAAAAATTTCAGTAAATTTAAGAGTTATGTAGAAATTTTGAAACTATAAAAAACAATAAAAATGGATCAGATATTTTAGGACTTTTAAAAAAATTCAGGATAATGACATATATTCTTTAGGTTCCCAAAACAATTTCTTTCGATTTTGTAATTTTAAAAATGAGCTTTAGGAGAAAATTCAAAAAGATTTTGAAACATCAAATATTTCCTTAAATTTCGAAAAAGAGTAGAAGATTTTAAAGCAAAATGTTTCAATTTGGTAACATTAAAAAATAAAAAATAAAATGAACCGTAAAATTCTATTATTATAGTGAAGATTAAAGGAGAATAAAGAAGATTTTTAAACTGCAGAAGATTAAAAAAAATATAGATTGATGTGAAAGTTTTTAAACAAAAAGAAAGCTAGACGCAAGTGAAGAAATAAATGTTATTCAAGTTCTTAGGAAAATTGGGGATGTTTTGAGGTAGCGTTTTACATTTGAAATAACTTTTCAAAATTTCAAGAAAAATTCCAGACAAATAAAAATATTTTTAAGATATTAAGAGGCATTGAATATATATTTATTTTATAACGGCTCGAACTTTTCCTATTATTTTGTAAAATCCCGTAAAATATTATTTTTTTAATCTAGATTTTTTGTTGACGAATCTGAAATATTCAAAAATATTTTATCACTTCCTTCAAATTTGTAAGAAATTTTTGAATATTTTGAGCTTAATTTTTTACATTTTAAATCATTTTTCAAAATTTCAAGAAATATTTTATTAATTTAAAAATATTTTTACGAATTCAAGAGACTTTGCATAGATTAAAAATATTTTAAACCTTGGAAGTATTTCCGAAAATTTATGGAATATTAATTATTTCTTCTGAAATTGTAAAAGCCCTAAATATCTTTTGAAAAGGCTCAAATTTTTCGAATAATTTGTAAAATCCTATAAAATGAAAAATGTATATTAAAATTTATATAATTCTAAAAAAAATGCGGATGCTTCTTTCCTTGTAAATGATTTGAAAAATTGTGTAACTAAAAAAATATCAAAAAAAGCATTGTTGTATTACGTCAAAATATTGTTTAATGTATTTCTATACCGCACTTCATCCTGAAAATCTATTTTCATTCACAAAACGTCTATTACGTGTTTTAAACTAATAAAAAAAATGTTACGTAACTGCAGTTAAGGCTTGTCTACTATAAACAACAAAGAATTAAATTTTGAACATATAAGTTGAATTTTCAATCTCTAAAGATAAATTTCCAACAAAAAATTGTGATAGTTTGTATTTCAATCAAAAAAGATGAAATTTATACGAAAAAAAAAGAATTTTAAAACCAAAAAGACGAATTTTTAAGAAATAAAGATTTTTGATGCAAGAAAGAAATAAAAGTTGATATAAATTGTTGAACTTTAAGGCCAAAAGACAAATTTTTTCTACAAAAATTGATTTTTCAAACCAAAATGAAACAAACATAAAATTTTAAACCAAGGCAATTATTTTTTTTTACTAAAAAAGGGATAATTTTCAACTAAAAAAGATCAATCTTGAAAAAAAAGGAAAAGTTACATTTTCAGTTTAAAAAATTAATTTTAAACCAAAAAAAGTCTTCTCGACAAAACAGTTGAATTTTTAACTAAAGATAAAAAAAATAAAATAAAAATGTTAACAA
Source organism: Belonocnema kinseyi (assembly GCF_010883055.1). Taxonomy (NCBI): domain Eukaryota; kingdom Metazoa; phylum Arthropoda; class Insecta; order Hymenoptera; family Cynipidae; genus Belonocnema; species Belonocnema kinseyi. Next base: position 92,524,959 of record NC_046661.1, read on the forward strand.
CGTAGTTTAACTTTTACCCAAGTAGTTGAATTACAAATTAAAAAAGGTTATTTTTTAACAAAATAGTTAAACATTCCACTAAAGAGTAGAATTTTCAACTAAAAATATTAATCTTCAAGAAAAAAAATTATTTCTTAACAAAGTGATTCAACAAAATCTTTCAAACAAAATATTTGAATACTCAATCAAAGCAGCGTATTTTTAATCCAACAATGATTAAATTTCTCTACAAAAAGATGAATTTCAAAAAAAAATTTTAATAGTTTAATTTTCATTCAAAAAGGATTCCAGTTGGGTTTCTAATAACAAAATATGAATTTCTAAACAAAAGAATAAGTTTCTACGAAAAAACTTGAATTTTTAATTAAAAAAAACGAACTTTTCCAACAAAATAGGATGTATTTTTTAACAAAGTAGCTAAATTTCCAACCAAATAGTTGCGTATTTTTATCCAAGAAAGATCAAATTTCATGGAGAAAAGATTTCATTTTTAACAAAAAAAAATATAAATTTTAAACAAGAAATATCATTTTTAACAAAATAGTTTAATTTTTAAACAAGCATTTTCATACAAGAATCAGTTAAATTTTCAACAAATCTGCAGAATTTTTAACCAACAAGTATGGCTTTTCAACAAAATTGTCGAATTTGCAACCAAACAGTTGTATTTTTATCAAACGAAGATGTGATTTCTTCTAAAGCAGGTAAATTCTAAAATAAAAAAGACAAATTTTCAAAAAAGAAGTTGAATTTCCAATCGAAGACTTGAATTTTAATTGAAGAAAGATGAAATTTCTTCGAAAACAAAAATTCCAACACCAAAAGGAGAATTGTTAACAATAATTTAATGTTCTGCCAAATAATAGAATTTTTAAGCAAAAAGTATGGTGTTTTAACAAGATTGTTAAATTTTAAACCGAACAGTTGCATTTCTGTCCAAGAAAAATAAAAATTCTACTAAAACGGGTGAATTTTCATCCAAAAAAGTTTCGATTGACTTTTCAGTAGAAAAATATGCATTTTAAAGCAAATGACCAATTTCCAGAAAAGTCATCCAAAAAGTAATTCAGTTGATTTATTAGCAAAAAAATATGAATTTTAAACAAAAGGTTAATTTTTTACGAAAAGAGCTGAATTTTTAACCCAAAATGATGAATTTTTAAAAAACAAAACAGTTGGATTTGCAACCAAAAAAGATGTATTTTTAGGAAAATTGTTCAATTTTCAACTAAATAATAAAATTTACAACTAAAAAGATCATCTTCAGGATAAAGTTTTTGCGAATTTGCAAAAATTACTTCTCCTACAAGTCTGATCGCGGCACTATTGAAAAGGTGGATTGTATTTCGAATTTAAGAAATTTTATTTAAATTAAAATCAAATTCTGTAAAAGTTTTTTTTTTAATGAAAAATTAATTTTATTAATTGAAAATTCAAGTATATGGTCAAAAAGGTGTGTATTTTGTAGAAAATTCGTCTTTAACTTTTTATTCAAAAATGAAACTGTTTGGTAAAAAATTAGTAAATTTATTTTCTTAAATGAAAATTTATTTACTTCATTTGGGGTTAAAAAATGTTCTTTTTTATTTAAAAAATGCAACTATTTAGTTAGCAATGTTTAAAGACGAAAAAAAATAAACTCAAAATTAAGAAAATAATTTTTGCGACATCACATCCATTGTTCAAACTGTTTAGTTCAAAATTTAAGTATTTGGTCAAAAATTTATGTATTTTATTAAAAATTCTTCTTTACTGATGGAAAGTTAATCTTCTTCCTTAAAAATTTAACTATTTCATTCAAAATTTTTAAATTAATAAAATAATATTTCCACTAACATCATATCTATTGTTTAAACTATTTAGTTAAAAATTTTATTTAAAAAATGTATGTACTTTGCTGAAAATTTGTATTTTCTGATATGAAATTAATCCTCTTGGTTAAAAATGAAACTATTTTATAAAAAAAATTGTGTTGTTTGGGAACAATTCATCTTTTTTTAACGCAAATTAAACTTGTGTATTGAAAAAGTATCGCTTTGGTTGAAAATTAAACTATTTTTTAAGAAATTAAACTGTTAGGTAGATAATTAGTATTTTTATTCTCCTAACTGAAAATTTAACTAGTCCATTTTTGATTAAAAAATGTTTTTTTTTTATTTTAACAATTCAACTCTTTAAAAAATTAATCCTCCTGTTTAAAAATTATACTGTTTCGTTCAAAATTTCTGCATTTGGTTGAGAATGCATTCTTTGTATACAAAATTAATCTTAAAAAATTAATGTAATTTATTGAAAATTTATCTTTTTAGTGAGAAATTAGTTTTATGAATTTAAAATTCAAGTATATGGTCAAAAATGTGTGTATTTTGTAGAAAATTCTATTTCTCGGATAGCAAATTAAATTTTTTGGTTGAAAATTTAAGAATTATGTTAATAAAAATTGTACATTGTTTAGAATTCATCTTTTTTGACAGAAAATTAAACTTGTTTATTGAAAATTCATTTTTGTGGTTAAAAATTTAAATAATTGGTAAAAAATTAATGTATTTTGTTTAGAATTCTATTTTTCTATAGAAAATAATGTTCTTGGTTAAAAAATGAACTATTTACTTTAAATTTCTGTATTTTGGGGAGAATTCATCTTTTCTGACAAAAAATTAATCTTGCGTATTGAAAATTCTTCTTTTTTTAAAAATTTTACTATTTGCTATGAAATTAAACTGATTTTGTAGAAACGAAAAACAAATAGAAAATAAATATTAATCAAATAAAATTTGGACTAACATCACATCCATCGTTTAAACTATTTAGTTTAAAATGTATGCAATTTGTTCAAGATTCGTCTTTTTGGTAAAAAATTAATTTTGTTGGTTAAGAATTCATCTCTATAGCTGGAAAATTTCACTATTTGGTGAAAAATATATTTATTTTGTTGGAAATTCATATTTTCTGATAAAAAGTTCCTTTATATCTTTCTCAATCTTTTTACTTCCACGCGGGAAAAAAATTCTTGTGTCGAACGAGTGAATCGAAAATATTTTAAACTCAAAGAAAGTGTCCGCTTAGATTAGGTAAAACGTTTAGTTAGTTTGAGTTAAACATGTAGTTCCTTTATATAAATTGTTCTCGTAATCACGCATTTGGATAAACTTGCTAAGTTCGAAAGTTTATTATTTTCAACACATCGAGTATAATTTTATTATCTTTAGATTAGAAAAACACTTAGCTGTTATAAAAAATATATTAACTTACAGTAGCCAATTTTTCGTCTGGTATCAAGAAAATTAATTTCCCTAAAATCCGTATAATGCATTTAGAGGTTAAGTTTGTTGTTTTTCTCGCGTTTCTTGATATTTCAATATAGTTACCGTCTACAATTGAAAAACTTGTAAATTTGTATTACAGCAACACAAACTCTATTTAATATTAACTTTCCCGCACATTTTAAGTGGTAAAAAATGTTTAATTTCTAAACTAAATCTGAACTGTTACTGCTTTCGATTAGACTGTCGCCATTTTATTTCTCTACTCCCATAATGCACCAGTGTTCTTCCAATAATTTCTTCAGGTACCTATTCTTGATATCTCTGTTAAAGATATACTTATTAGGGGTTTGACTATACGATATCCCTGATATATGGAAAATGGTCAAAGATATTAATTTTTACTGTTCCAGGGATCTTTCTAAATTCCTTCGTTCGTTTACAGCTAAATGTTTAGCTATAACCTGACAAACACGTTCTTTGACTGTTTCAGATCAAAAAAGGAACTGTGTTCTATAACAATTGTTACAAGATAGTGACAGAACTATTCTAGAACAAAAAGTTAACAGCGTTCTAGAACACTGACAAAATTGTGACCAAACTGTTCTAGAATAAAAAGGTAACAATGTTCTAGAACACTGTGACGAAATTGTGACAGATTTGTTCTCGAACTATGTGACAGCACTGTTCTGTAACAGTTGCCATGGAATTGTTCTAGAACAAACTGATCGCAGACGCTCTATAATATTGGTTTCAAGTCTATTTTAAAACTGTACCGTAACAGTGTTATATCAAAGTTCTAGAACACTATTACAAGTGTGTTCTAGAACCATTTAGAAACAAAATATATCAAAATATATCCATGGGGCATCAAAATTTCCGTCTCTCAGGATATTCCGACGGGTTATTCCTGGAATAACCCGGGACATAAATTGGGTCAAATCGAATATCCCGGGATATCCTATTGTTGTGAAGGGTACATAACACTGTTCCATATTTGATAGACAACTGTTCTAGTGTTATAGAATGTTTGTAGAACTGTTATAGAATTGTCCTAGATTTTTTACAATGCAGCGTACCAAAGTTCTAGAACTGTTACAGATCGGTTGCGTTCTAGATCTGTTTAAGATTTGATATACAACATTTGTAATTGAATTCTAGAATTGTTCTAGAAATGTTACAGATCGGTTGTCACAGCGTTCTAGAATTGTTACAGAATTGTTCTAGCGTATGGGGGATGACACAGTTACTCGCATGTTCGTAACCTGTTACTAACCTATTCTAGAACACGTGCTTTTGTGTTCTAGAACAGTTACAGATCTGTTCTATAACCTTGCTTTCTGGGAATAAGGAAGAATATCCCTGTCACAGCTCAATTTTTTTTTTACCGTGCAGGGAAGACAATAATAATAATAATAATGTCCGAGCCCAGTCTCATAATCAGCTAATCTTCTATTTTCTATTTGCAGGTCGCCGAGCAATGGTGAACAAACTCTGGTACCGAGTTTCTCGAAAATGGTCCCGCCTAAAAACGGAACCACCCCACGCCCGCCTCTTCTCCGAGTCAAGGTTTCAGGAGACAGTTGAGTCCTGGTACCTAATCTACCGATGGATCGTCTTCCTCTCCTGGGCCTCAATCATCATCTGTTCCGTTTTCAAAATTGGTAGCCACGAGCCGCGCGCAAACAACCAACTCTGGGCCATTTACCTCACAAATTGGGATCTGATTTTAGGACTGACTCAATCACTCCTGGGTGCCATCATAGTATCGCGTCGATGGAACCTCCAAAAATTAGCAAATTTCAACCCAGACAATTTAAATCTGAGTCTTTTGGAAAGAACCTACTGGTTCCTCTATGTCGTCACGTCCTCGATGGCGATTTGTGTGACAATTATTTACTGGGGCGCCGTTTTCGATCCGAAAACTCACGTTGTCGACTTCCTCAACATTCTGCTACATGTCTGCAACAGCCTTTTGATGATCGTTGATCTGTGCATTGTTAAAGTGCCCTTTATTGTAATTAGTTTCTGGTGGTGTTTGCTCGTTGCACTGGCCTATGTCCTATTTTCGGCGATTTATTTTGTCGCCGGGGGCGTCGACAAACTTGGAAATCGTTTTATTTATCCGATTCTCAACTGGGAAAAGCCGGGCATGACTCTGGGTGTTTGCTTTGGTGTCACGATTTTTTTGATCATTGTACACTGTCTGTTTTGTTTGGCGGCAAGTCTCGCGACCCGGAAATGTAGGCGGGAGAAAGATGATTCCAAATTGGATAATGTTCAGTCGATTTCGGTGAAACAGGTAGAATTGATTATCTGAGACAGTATTTGCAGTATTATTTAGTTTAGCTTGAATTACTATTATAGAAAACGCGTTCAGATTATCCTGCTCAAGTTTTGTAGACCGGACGCTTGAAGAGTGCCCAAATTATATTTTTAATCGTATTTATTTTAGAGAAGATCATCTGACTGGATGGCAATTCAATATCATTTTTATTTATTCTAATTGCCAATTTAGTTTATTTTTATTTTTCCGAATAAATTTTCGTTACAAATTCTGATGTTTGATTGTAAATTCAATTATCTAATTGAAAATGCAACTTTTTTTTTAATTCAGCGTTTTTGGTCAAACATTCAACAATTTGGTTGAAAGTTGTACTTCTTTAAAAGTTTATATTTTTAGGTCAAGATTCATCTCTTTGTTGGAATATTTAACTATTTCGTTGAAAAATAATTGATTTTTTGCTTGGAAATTAACTGTTTTTAGCTGAAAATTTAACTGTTATATTTCTGGTTCAAAATGTATCCTAATCAGTTGAAAAATCATGTGTTCTGTTAAAAAATAGTGTTTTTTTAGTAGAAAATTAATCTCTTTGGCATAAACTTGAACTATTTGATTGATTATTCATATTTTTGTATTGCTTTCATTTTTGTAAACTAAATTCAAATCCTTTTTTCGTTAAAATATTTAGATATTGAACAATTTCGTTGAAAATAAAGTTCTTTTTTTGCTTCAAAATTAACTTTTTTTAACTGAAAATTTAACTATTTTATTTCTAGTTGTAAATACAGGGGAACAAGCTGGGGCTTACATACATGGCGAGTTGAATGCTACCCGAATTGCACAACAGCAGGGGAGAAGCCAATATACAGGGGTATTTTCATATTTCGCGCCTTTAAAGTTGCATTCGGATCGGACATTCGGCCAAGTCCGTGCATCTTCGGATCAAGTTTATGATAGTTTCCATGGTTGCATTCGAATCTTCAAACGGTTATGTTCAGATTCACCTGTTTTCCCTAATCGCTGTCATTAAATGTAGGCAATGTTAATTTAAAGTTTACGCATGTAATATTTCATTCACTTTATTTGAAACATATCCTGTCTATTCATAAAATTCCTTTTTTATGCAGTAAAAATAAGCGTTAAACACAATTCACTCTTCGCCCACTGGGAGCACAGAATATTATTACTATTTTATAGTATTTCTCACTTAGCAGCCATTCTATAGTATTATTGGCACAGAAAAAAAATGGCGTTTACTTCTCAGTTCACATGTCTCACTTCATTATTAATTAAACACTTTTATTATTTTTAAATACTATATAACATAACCTATATTGTTTTGACACTTGTATCCGTTTAAAGTTTCGAACGCAACCATGGAAACTATCATAAACTTGATCCGAAGATGCACGGACTTGGCCGAATGGCCGATCCGCATGAAACTTTAAAGGCGCAAAATATTAAAACACCCCTGTACAATGGCTTCTCCCCTGCTGTTAGGCAATTCGGGTAGCATTCAACTCGCCATGTAAGTAAGCCCTAGCGTGTCCACCCTGTATATCTTTTTCAGATGAAAAATCACGTTTTCTGTTTTAAAAAATCGCGTTCTCAGTATAAAATTAATCTCTTTGGTTCAAACTTCAACTATTTGCTTGAATATTCATATATTATTATTGTGTTAATTTAAAAAAAATTAAATTAAATTAAATTTATTGATATTTAATTTTTTTGCTTGAAAATTAACTTTTTTAACTGAAAATTTTTCTTTTACATTTCCAGTTAAAAATGTATCTTTTTTAGTTAAAAAATTATGTGCTAGAACACATGATTAATTAAACTAATTAAAAATGACTTTTTAAAAATCGTGTTTTGAAGTAGAAAAATAATGACATCAGCTAAAAATTGATATTTTTCTTTAAAAATTTATCTCTTTAGCATAAACTTGAACTATTTAATTGATTATTTATATTTTTATATTGCTTTCATTTTTGTAAACTAAATTCAAATCCTTTTTTGCTTCAACATTAACTTTTTCTAACTAAAAATTTAATTATTTTATTTCTAGTTGTAAATGTATCTTTTTCAGTTGAAAAATCACGTTTTCTGTTTTAAGAAATCGCGTTTTCAGTAGAAAATTAATCTCTTGAGTTCAAACTTTAACTGTTTGGTTGAATATTCATATATTATTATTATTGTGTTAATTTTTAAAAAATTTAAATTAAATTTATTGATATTTAATTTTTTGCTTGAAAATTAACTTTTTTAACTGAAAATTTGACTTTTACATTTCCAGTTAAAAATGTATCTTTTTTAGTTGAAAAATCATGTGTTAGAACACATGATTAATTAAACTAATTAAAAAGGACTAATTAAAAATCGTGTTTTTTAGTAGAAAAATAATGACATCAGCTAAAAATTGATATTTTTCTTTAAAAAATTATCTCTTTAGCATAAACTTGAACTATTTTATTGATTATTCATATTTTTTTATTGCTTTCATTTTTGTAAGCTGAATTGAAATCCTTTTTTCGTTAAAATATTTAGATATTGAAGAATTTCGTTGAAAATAAATTTCTTTTTTTGCTTCAAAATTAACTTTTTTTAACTGAAAATTTCACTATTTTATTTCTAGATGTAAATGTATCTTTTTCAGTTGAAAAATCACGTTTTCTGTTTTAAAAAATCGCGTTTTCATTAGAAAATTAATCCCTTTGGTTCAAACTTTAACTATTTGTTTGAATATTAATATATTATGAGTGTGTTAATTTTTTTTTCTAACCTAAATTGAATTCAATTTATTGATATTTAAATTTTTTTACATGAAAATCAACTTTTTTAACTGAAAATTTAACTTTTATAATTCTAGTTAAAAATGTATTTTTTTCAGTTAAAAAATTATGTGTTCTAATTAAAAATTGTGTTTTTAGTAGAAAATTCATCTGCTTGGTTTAAAATTTAAATACTAGATTGAATATTCATATATTGTTATTGTGTTCATTTTTTAAATTTTAAATTAAATCAAATTTATTAATATTTAATTTTTTGCCTGAAAATTAACATTTTTAAACTGAAATTTTAACTTTTACATTTCCAGTTAAAAATGTATCTTTTTCAGATGAAAAATCATTTGTTCTAATTAAAAATCGTGTTTTTTAGTAGAAAATTAATGTTATCAGCTCAAAATTGATATTTTTCGTTAAAAATTTATGTCTTTGGTTTAAACTGAAAATGCAACTATTCCATAATTGGTTAAAAATATACATTTTGAATTAAAAATTCATCCTTTTGATAAAAAATTTAACTAATATTGTCCTGTGGAAAATTCATTTACGATCTTGAAAATTTTTCTTTTTGGGTAAAAAAATCATCTTTTTTTTATCAACTTTTTGACTGGAGATTGAACTATTTTGTTAAAAACTTTTATTTTTTGGTTCAAAATTTGTTTGCTTTTTGTGTTAAAATTAATTTTTTTCAACTCACAATTTAACTATTAAATTTCCATTTGAAAATATATCTTTTTTAGTTAAAAATTCATCTTTTTGGTTCAGCTTTGATTATTTGATTGAATATTCATATTTTTTACTCTGCTATTATTTTTAATTTTAATTAAAATGTTTTTCGGTCAAAATACTGAAATAATGAAAATTCAGCTTTAGAGTGCAAAATTTAACAATTTTTTTCACTGAAAATATAACTATTTCATAATTGGTTAAAAATTTATATTTTTAATTGAAAATTAATCTTTTCTATTTGAATATTCGAATATTTGGTGGAAAAATAATTTTTTTGGCGAAAATTTAACTTTTCAGGTAGAAAATGTATTCATTTTTTGTTTTGTTTAATCAACTTTTTGACTATGGATTCAAGTATTTTGTTAAAAACTTGTATTTTCGTTCAATTTAACTTGTAGAAAATTCATTTTTTTTTGTTGGAAAATTTGCTTCTTTTTTGCTTTAAAATTCATTGTTTTTAATCGAAAATTTAACTGTTACATTTCTAGTTGAAAAGGTATCTTTTTCAGTTGAAACATCACGTTTTCTGTTAGCAAAATCGTGTTTTTTTAGAAGAAAATTAATCTTATCGGTTAAAAAATTGATGTTTTTCGTTGAAAATTCATCTCTGTCGTTCAAACTTTAAATATTTGATAAAATATTCATATTTTTGCATTTCTTGCATTTTTTCTTTATCCAAATTAAAATATTTTTTTTTGATAAAATATTCAAATCATGAAAATTCATCTCTAGAGTGGAAAATTTACCATTTTTTTAAACTGAAAATATAACTATTCCATAATTGGTTAAAAATTTATATTTTTAACTGGAAATTAATCTTTTCTATTTGCAAATTCAAATATTTCGTTGAAAATTCATCTTTTTGACGAAAATTTAAGTTTTTTGGTAGAAAAATTCACTATAAGGTTCAAAATTAAACTATGTATTTGAAAAATTATCCACTTAGTAGAAAAGATACTTTTTTGTTTTAAATTCATAGTATCGAGGGGAAAATTCCACTGTTTTGTGGAAAATTCATCTTTTTTGTTGAAAATTAAACAATTTATTTTTAATAATAATTTTTTTGGTTGAAGATTTAACTTTTTTTGGTTGAAAATCCATATTATCGGGTGGAAAATAAAAAATTTTGTGTAAAATTCAACTTTTTATGTGTAAAATTCATGTATTTTCGTGAAAATTCATCTTTTCAGATAGAAAATTAATCTTCTTTTTAAAAAATGATCTTTTTGTCTGTGAATTCAAGTATCTTGTTAAACATTCTGTTTGGTTGAGAATTCAACTATTGTGTTAAAAATTGGACTTTTTTAGCGTTGACAATTAATTTTTCAAACTGAAATTGTAAATTTTTGTGTGTGGAAAATTCGACTTTTTTGTTGAAATTTCATTTCTCTTGATTAAAAATTACATTCTTGTTAAAAATTAATTTTTGTAGGTTTTGAAAATCAAACAGAATAATTCAGTAAAATATAAATCAGTTTAAATAGTAATTCGAAAATTTAAAAATGGTGACAAATGGTCATTCGGAAAAATAAAAATTAAATAACTTGGCAATTAGGATAAATAAAAAATATTTCTATTCGATAAAGCGATTTTAGTTGAAATAAATATTAAAGAAAATAGAATTTGGGGAATATTCAGGATTCTCAAGTTGTCTCTTCTATACCAAAAGACTGCGACAAACTGCACTTGTTATTGGCAGTTTGCTTTCACTATTAAATATCCATTCATTCATACTAGAGATAGTTTTTTTTTGTATTTTAAAAATAGTGTTTATTATTTTTATAAAATTTGTATGTAAAGATAAAGGAAAAAATTCCTGTCGAATTAAAGAAAATTAGTGAATTTACCAGGATAGCCGTACAATTTTTTTCCAAATTCCCTAATTTTCCTAATCCTATATAATTATTTTTAATTCTAATATTTTTAATACAGAATCTTTTATAAATGCAATAAAACCATTTTTAATTTAAATCTAGAAAATTTTAATAGCCTTGTTTCGACTCACATCCTTTTGAATTAAAAAGAATTCAAACGAATTAGGTGAAATTTATGAGTATTCCAGGTAGATTAAAAAAAAATCAGCATAAATTCATAATATTTTTAATCAATTCAAATTAAAATATCAAAAATTAAATTGATTGAAAGACGTCCAAAAAATGCATTAATTTCAGTAAAATTGGAAAGAATTTAGAGGCATTTAAGACAAATGCGTAAAATATGACGAAATTTATAAAAATTTATGATAAATTAATACCAAAAGTTAAGTGATTAAAATACAAATTTTAAATATGAGAAAATTTATTTAATTCAGAAAATTTCGAGTGAACTTAAAAAAATTAAAAGGAATTTAAAAGAATTGTGTAAAATGACTAAGAATTCAAAGTGGGTTCAGGATAATTTAAACAAAAATCTATTGAATTACGTGTTTCGAAAATATCAAGTTAATTTAAAAAATTCCAGAGAATTCAAATGATTTAAAGCGATTTGAGAGAAATTACTTCTTTTTAATAAATTCTCTGAAATGCATATGGAGATTGTGGAAAAATTATTAAAATACTTTAAGATCTTTAAAACTTGCTTACAATTGTTGAAATGCTAGAAACTCCTTTAAATTTTTTAAAATCTCTTGACCGCGTCTTTGATTCTTTTAAAATACCCTAAAATATTTCAAACCTTTTCAATTCCCTTTAAATTTTGTAATCCTCTTGAAAATGTATTTATTTAAAAAAACTCGTAAAATATTTAAAATCCTTCGGAATCCCTCAAGGTCATTAAAGTTATTGAAAATTCCTTAGAATTTTTAAAAATATTCTAAATAAATTTTTTTTTAGGCTATTGAAAAAATCCTCTGAATTATTTTAAATATTCTACAATTTTTTTATATCCTTCAAATCCTCTTAAACCCAAATAAATTACTGAAATAAAATGAACATTTCTTTGAATCTGAATATTACAGAAAATGTTTTTAATCCTTTAAAATCTTTGGAAATTCCTTAAAATTTGTTTAACCTTTTGAAATATGATTGATTTAAAAGAAAATTCTTGAAATATTTCAAATCCTTGAGACTCCTTAAAGTTTTTGAAAATTTCTTGGAATTTTTAGAAATATTTTAAATAATTTTGTTAAATCCTTTGGAATCCTTTAAAACGCATCGGAACTTTTTGAAGCTCTAGAAAAAATTGTCTGAATTATTTAAAATAGTGTGCAATTTTTTTGAATCCTTGAAATTCCTTTATATTCTTTTTAAATCCAAATAAATTACTGAAATAAATTGAAAATTCCTTGGGATCTAAATATTACATAAAACATTTTAAATCCTTTAAAATATTTTGAAATCCCTTAAAATTTTTTAAGCCTTTTGAAAATTTATTCATTTAAAATAAAACTCTTGAAATATATCATATCCTTCGGATTCCCTTGAGACTCCTTAAGTATTTGAAAATTTCTTGGAATTTTTAGAAATATTCTAAATAAATTTTAAGCCCCTTTGAAATAATTTGAAACCCCTTGGAACTTTTTGAAGCTTTCGACAAAACCCTCTGAATTATTTAAAATAGTGTAGAATTTTTTTAAATCCTTCAAACCCCTTCAAATCCTTTTAAATCCAAATAAATTAAAAATTCCTTGGAATCTGAAAATCACAATAAATATTTGAAATCCTATCAAATCTTTTGAAATCCCTTTAGATTTTTTAAACATCTTGAAAATTTATTAATTAAAAAAAAACTCTTGAAATATTTCATATCCTTCTGATTGAATAAAGTTTTTAAAAATTCCTTGGAATTTTTAGAAATATTCTAAGTAAGTTTGTAAAATCCTTTGGAATCATTTGAAACCTCTTGCAACTTTCTGAAGCTCTCGTAAAAATTGTCTTAATTATTTAAAACAGTCTACAATTTTTTTAATCCTTTAGATCCAATGATATCTTTTTTAAATCCAAATAAATTACTGAAATAAATTGAGAATTCCTTGGAATCTAAAAATAACATAAAATATTTTTATCCTTTAAAATCTTTTGAAATCTCTTGAAACTTTTTTAAACTTTTAAAAATTTATTTCCTTAAAAGAAAACTCTTGAAATATTTCATATCCTTCGGATTCCCTTGCGACTCCTTAAAGATTTTGAACATTCCTTGGAATTTTAAAAACTATTATAAATAAATATGTAAACCCCTTTGAAATCATTTGAAATTCCTTAGAACTCTTTGAAGCTCTCGAAAAAATCCTACGAATTATTTAAAATAATGTACAATTTTTTTAAATTCTTGAAATTCCTTCATATCCTTGTTAAATCCAAATAAATTACTAAAATAATTTGAAAATTCCTTGAAATATGAATATTATATAAAATATTTTAAATCCTTTAAAATCTTTTGAAATCTCTTAAATTTTGAAAATTTATTGATTTAAAAGAAAACTCTTGAAATATTTCATATCCTTCGGATTCCCTTGAGACTCCTTGGAATCTGAAAGTCAGATAAAATATTTGAAATCCTATAAAATCTTTTTAAATTCCTTTAGATTTTTTAAACATCTTGAAAACTTATTAATTAAAAAAAAACTCTTGAAATATTTCATATCCTTCGGATTCCCTAAAGTTTTTAAAAACTCCTTGGAATTTTTAGAAATATTCCAAATAAGTTTGTAAAATCCTTTGGAATCATTTGAAACGCATCGGAACTTTTTGAAGCTCTCGAAAACATTATCTGAATTATTTAAAATAGTGTGCAATTTTTTTAAATCCTTGAAATTCCTTTATATTCTTTTTCTAAATCCAAATAAATTACTGAAATAAATGGGGAAATCCTTGGTTTTAATTCTTTAAAATCTTTTGAAATCCCTTGAAGCTTTTTTAAACTTTTGAAAATTTATTGCTTTAAAAGAAAACTCTTGAAATATTTCATATCCTTCGGATTCCCTTGAGACTCCTTAAAGTGTCTGGAGATTCCTTGAAATTTTTAGAAATATTCTAAATAAATTTTAAACCCCTTTGAAATAATTTGAAACCCCTTGAAACTTTTTGAAGGTCTCGAAAAAATCCTCTGAAATATTTAAAATAGTCTTCAATTTTTAAATCCTTTGAACCCCTCCATATTCTTTTTGAATCTAAATAAATTACTGAAATAAATGGAAAAATCCCTTAGAATCTGAAAATAACATAAAATATTTTAATTCATCTAAAATCTATTGAAATCCCTTGAAATATTTTTAACCTTTTTGAAAATTAATTTATTTAAAAGCAAACTCTTTAAATATTTCATATCCTTCGGATTCGATTGAAACTTCTTTAAGTTTTTGAAAACTTGGCATTTTTAAAATTATTATAAATAAATTTGTAAACCCCTTTGAAATAATTTGAAACCCCTTGGAACTTTTTGAAGCTCTCGGAAAAATCCTCTGAATTATTTAAAATAGTGTACATTTTTGTTAACTCTTCAAAACCCTTCAAGTTATTTTAAATTAAAATAAATTGAAAATTCCTTGGCATCTGAAAATTACATAAAATTGTTTAAATCCTTCAAAGCCCTTCAAATCCTTTTATATCTAAATAAATTGAAAATTTCTTTGAATTTTTAGAAATATTCTAAATAAATTTGTAAAATCCTTTGGAATCATTTGAAACCCCTTGGAACCTTTTGAAGCTCTCGAAAAAATCCTCTGAATTATTTTAAATAGTGTAGAATTTTTTTTAATCTTTTTAAATTCAAATAAATTACTGAAATAAATTGAAAATTCTTTGGAATCTGCAAATTACATAAAATATTTTTTTGTCCTTTGAAATCTTTTGAAATCCCTTAAAATTTTTTTAATCTCTTGAAAATTTATTAATTAAAAAAAACTCTTGAAATATTTCAAATCCTTGAGATTCCCTTGAGGCTTCCTAAAGTTTTTGAAAATTCCTTGGAATTTTTAGAAATATTGAAAATAAATTTGTAAAATCCTTTGGAATCCTTTGGAACTTTTTGAAGCTCTCGAAAAAATCCTCTGAATTATTTAAAAGTCTGCAATTTTTTTAAATCCTTCAAAACCCTTCAAATCCTTTTAAATCCAAATAAATTAATGAAATAAATTAGAAATTCTTTGTAATCTGAAAATTTCATTAAATATTAAAAATTTTTTTTAATATTTTGAAAACTCTGAAAAATGTTAAAATTCTTGAAAATTTTTTGTAAATAAGAAAAAAATCGTCAGGGATGAAATATATTGTTTTTATAGGAAATTAGGCGATAGCTATTTTTCTGATTTTCAAACAGAATTGTTTCTAAAAAGTTATGCGTATTTAAATTTTGCTCTTTCTTCTTCTTTCAAAATCGGCGAGAAAATTGGAAAAAGATTCGAAATTAAGAAAATGGCAGCGGGTTTTTCTGAAAAAATAAAAAATCGATTTTCTCAAAAAACCCACCTTTAAATTTGTTGCCAATTTTTTGTAACATGTACTTTGATAATGAAGATATCTTGTAAGTATGGTGATTGCTAAAAAAACTTTTGTAGCCAGGAGAATTATTTTTTCTTACAATCGACTTTTCTACTTGTCCTTGGAATCAATGACCGATACGAAAAAAATGTAAGATAAAAGTTTGCGCGTCTAAAGAGTTCTATGAAAAATGACTCGTTCTTTCAAGAAAATCATTCTTATTAATTTCTTCAAATTTTGAAAAAATAAAAAAAAAATATATATTTTCTGGAAAACCCCACCGTTTTTATTCTTCCAAATATTAAAAAAATTTCAACTGATACCAGAAATGCGTCTTATCAGCATCATGCAGATTAAACCATTTTTGAGGCTGGTAGAATTTTGTTTTTCGAAACATTTAATTTGTTAATTTTCCTGCAAACTATGAAAAATATCGCAAAAGTGCGTCACACATTTTTCATAGTACTTTCTTAGACGCACAAACTTTTATCTCTTGGTTTTTTCGTATTTGGTATTGTTTCCAAGAAAAAGTAAAAAATTCGATCGTAAGAAAAAAGAATTCTCTTGGCTACACAAGTTATTTAGCAAGCAACAAACTCACAAGATATCTGCATTATCAAAGTACAAGCAAAAAAAAAAAATTGGCAAAAAATTTAAAGGTAGGTTTTTTGAATCATTTTTAAATTATTTTCCAATTAACCACAGCTGTTTGAATGCACAATTAATTTAGCGCGTCCTATGTTCAAAAAATTGAAAGGTTCAAAAAGTTTAAAAAGTTCATGAAAATATAAAGAGTTCGTAATTATGA
>NC_046661.1:92541341-92545664 GCF_010883055.1 Belonocnema kinseyi
CTGGTTGAAGTCTAAACTTGAACAACGGCAGTATTTTAGTTATACATGAAATAGAAATATAATTTTTAAAATATTACAGAAATTTATACAACGTCGGAACAACAGCCATTTTGTTAATTTGATTTTTTTTTAATTTTCCGGCGAAAGAAGACCATGAACGCTATTATAATCAAAAAGAAAATAATAAACATATCATCAGGCCAAAAGTTATTGAAGTTTAAAGAAAAAAATTTCGGTTTTTTGAAAAACAAAATACAAATACGCATGACTTTTAGACATTTTTTTGTTTGCAAATTGGAAAAATACGTATTGCCTCATTTCCTCTGAAAAAAAATTTTCAGAAAATATTTCAAATCCTTTGAAATCCCTTCAAATAATTTTGAATCCCATTATGTTACTGAAATCAATAACAAATTTCTTCGATGATTTGAAAATGACCTAAAATATTTCAAATCTTTTTAAATCTTTTGAAATCCTTTCAAATTTTTTAAAGCTCTTTTAAAATCCTCTTAATTAAAAAAAAAACACTAAAATATTTCAAATACTTTGAAAATTATTTGGAATTTTTAAAAATAACGTAAAATCTTTCTTTGAAATTTCTTAAAATAATTAAATTTTATTTTGAAATTCCTTGGATTTTTTTTAATATCCAAAAATATTTGAAATATTTTTAACTACATTGAAACTTTTTTAATCACTTTAAAATATCTTGGAATCCTTTCAAATACCATATAAGATTTTAAATCTTTAGAACTCATTTGAAATTCTTTCAAACTTTTTAAAGCTCTTTCAAATTCCTTGGAATTTTCTTAATTACACTGAAATCTTTCACATCTTTTGGAATTAATTTAAATTATTTAATTACATTAAAAATTTCTTGGTGTCTTTTAATACGCCCTAAAATATTTCAAAACCTTTGCAATTTTTTTAAATCCCTTCAATCTTTTGAAAGTTCTTGAAAATTCATTGGAATTTTTAAAAATATCATAAAATCCTTCAGTCAAGTCCTATAAAATTCTCAAAATTATTGAAATGTATTAAAAATTACTTAGAATCGTTTCAAATAACCTAAAATATTTCGAATCTTTAGAACTCTTGAAATTTCTTGGAAGTTTTAAAAATAACTGTAAGTCTTTTAAATCCTTTCGAATTTCTTCAAATTATTAAAATTTATTAAACAATATACAAACCTTTTTAAAATATCATCAAACCTGTCCAATTTTAAGGATTTTTTCTATTTATAGAAATATAAAAAAATTCTTTGGATTCTTTTAAAAATTCCTTAAATATTTCAAAACCTTTGAAATTGTTTGAAATCCCTTGAACCGTTTTTATCGTTCTTTAAAATTCCTTGGAAATTTTAAAAATATCATAGAATCTTTTAGTCAAGTTTTTTAAAATCCCTCCAGACTATTGTAATCTATTAAAAATATCATAAAATTTTTTTAATCTTAAGGATACCTTCAATTTATTGAAATATATTAAAAAGTTCTAGGAATCTTCTCATATTTTTCAAAATTTTTCAAAAAATTTGAAATCCTTTGAGCCTTTTATTTAAATTTGAGCCTTTTTATTTAAAAACGCCTTGAAAATTTTCATAAAATCTTTTAAATTACTTCGAATTATAGAAATATATTTAAAATTTCTTAAGAGACTTTTAAAATACCCCAAAAAAATTTGAATGCTTTTAACTCTTTCAAATTTTTTGAAAGTTTTAAAAATACTTTGAAATCCTTTCGAATTTCTTCAAATTTTGAAATTTACTAGAAAATGACTTAGAATCTTTTAAAAATAACAAAAAATCTTTAATCTCTTAGGGATTACTTCAAATTATAGAAATATATTCAAAATTGCTTGGTATTTAAAATACCCTAAAATATTTTAAATCCTTTGAGCTCTTGAAATTCCTTGGATTTTTTCAAAATCACCCAAAATCATTTAAATCCTTTTGAATTTTTGTAAATTATTAAAATCTACTAAAAATTCCTAGGGTGTCATAAAATCTTTCAACTCTTAAGGATTGCTTTTAATTATAGAAATATATTCAAAATTCATTGGGATCTTCAAAAATATTCTAAAATATTTCAAAACCTTTGCAATTGTTTTACATCCGTTGAATCTTTTTTAATGTTGTTAAAAATTTCTTGAAAACGTTACAAATATAAAGCATTTCAGTCGAGTCCTTTCAAATCCCTCAACATTATTTATATCTATTAAAAATTCCGTGGAATCTTTTAAATCTTTCAAATTCTTTGGACTCCCTCCAAGTTATTGATATCATTTGCAAATTCCTTGGAATCTTTTTAAATTCCCCAACTATTTCAAATCCTTTAAATTTTGTTTAAATTATTTAAATCTATTGAAAATTTCTTGGAATCCTTTAAATTACTATAAAATATTTCAAATCTTTTGATAATTTTATGAAATACCATAAAACTTTTTTAATTTCTTTAAAAATACTTGGAATTTTTGAAATATCATAAAATCTTTTAAATTCTTTGGGCTCTCTCCAAATGATTCAAATCTATTAAAAATTTCGTGGAATCTTATTAAATTCTCCAAACTATTTCAAGCCCTTGGAAATTTTTGTTTAAATTATTGAAATCTTTTAAAAATTCCTTGGAATCTTGTAAATTACCTGAAAAAATTTCAAATATTTCGAAATTTTATGAAATCCCATAAAACTTATTTAAGTTCTTAAAAATTCCTTAGAATGTTTTTAAATTCCACAAACTATTTTAAGTCCGTGGATTTTTTTTTAATTATTCAAATGTATTAAAAATCCTTGGAATATTTTTAAATTCCATAAACTATTTCAAGTCCTTGTAATTTTTTTTTAATTATTGAAATGTATTAGAAATTCCTGGGAACATTTTGAATTACCCTAAAAAATTTCAAATCTTTTGAAATTTTATGAAATTCTATAAAACTTTTTCAAGTCCTTTGAAAATCCTTGGAATTTTTAAAATATCATAAAATCTTTAAATTCTTTGGACTCTCTTAAAATAATGTAAACCTTTGGCAAATTCCATGGAATCTTTTTAAATTCTTCGAACTATTGGAAGTCCTTTGACATTTTTTTAAATGATTGATATCTATTAAAAATTCCTTGGAATCTTTTAAATTACCCGAAAATATTTCAAATCTTTTGAAATTTTATGAAATCCCATACAACTTTTTTAAGTTCTTAAAAATTCTTTGGAATGTTTTTAAATTCCACAAACTATTTCAAATCCTAGAATTTTTTTTTAATTATTGAAATGTATTTAAAATTCCTGGGAATATTTTGAATTACCCTAAAATACTTCAAATCTTTGGAAATTTTATGACATTCCATAAAACTTTTTTTAAGTTTTAAAAAATCTTTGGAATTTTTAAAATAACATAAAATCTTTCAAGTTCTTTGGACTTCCTCCAATTTATTGACATCTGTTTCAAATTCCTTGAAATGTTTTTAAATTCCATAAACTATTTCAAGTCCTGGCAATTTTTTTGAAATGATTGAAATGTATTAAAAATTCCTGGGAATATTTTGAATTAACCTAAAATATTACAAATTTTATGACATTCTATACAACTTTTTCAAGTTTTTGAAAATCATTAGAATTTTTAAAATATTATCAAATCTTTTAAATTCTTTGGACGCCTCTCAAGTTATTGAAATCTATTGCAAATTCCATGAAATCTTGTTCAATTCTTCAAACTTATTCAAGTCCTTTGACATTTTTTTTAAATGATTGATATCTATTAAAAATTCCTTGGAATCTTTTAAATTACCCGAAAATATTTCAAATCCTTTGAAATTTTATGAAATCCCATACAACTTTTTTAAGTTCTTAAAAATTCCTTGGAATGTTTTTAAATTCCACAGACTATTTCAAGCACTTGGAATTTTTTGTAATTATTGAGATGTTTTAGAAATTCCTTGGAATATTTTGAATTACCCTAAAATATTTCAAATATTTTGAAATGTTATGAAATCGCGTACAACTTTTTTAAGTTCTTAAAAATTCCTTGGAATTGTTTTAAATTCCACAAACTATTTTAAATCCTTGTTGTACTTTTTAAATTATTGAAATGTATTAGAAATGCCTTGGAATATTTTGCATTACCATAAAATATTTCAAATCTTTTGAAATTTTATGAAATTCCATAAAACTTTTTTAAGTCATTTGAAAATGCTTGGAATTTTTGAAATATCATCAAATCTTTAAATTCTTTAGACTCTCTCCAAATAATTTGAACCTTTTGCAAATTCCATGGAATCTTTTTAAATTCTTCGAACTATTTGAAGTTGTTTGACATTTTTTTAAATGACTAATA
>NC_046661.1:92545764-92547938 GCF_010883055.1 Belonocnema kinseyi
TAAAATTCCTGGGAATATTTTGCATTACCCTAAAATATTTCAAATCTTTTGCAATTTTATGACATTCCATAAAACTTTTTTTAAGTTTTGAAAAATCCTTGGAATTTTTAAAATATCATAAAATCTTTCAAGTTCTTTGCACTTCCTCCAATTTATTGAAACTTGTTGCAAATTCCTTGGAATTGTTTTAAAATATCATCAGATCTTTCAAATCTTAAGGATTACTTCAAAATATTATATTATAAATTCTTTGGAATCTTCGAAAATATCCTAAAATATTTAAAACCCGTTGACATTTTTCTCAATTCCTTCAAATCCTTGGAATTTCTAAATATTTGTCATTATATTGACATTATTGAAATCCTGATAATTCCGTTATTATTATAAAAAACAGTCAAAAGGGTCAAAATTTCAAATGTTTTCAATTTGTTTTTAATTTATCAATCTAATGTCGATGTATCCCTAATTCTTTAAATTAATACCTTCTTGAATATTCTTGACAATTTCTTGGAAATTTTAAAAATATAAAATCTTTCAATCAAGTCCTTTGAGAACCTTTCAACTGATTGAATAATATTGAAAATTCCTTAGAATCTTTTAAATTACCCTAAAATATTTTAAATTATTTGAAATTTTATTAAATCCCATTAAACTTGTTAAGTTCTTAAAAATCCCTTGGAATGGTTTTAAATTCCACAAACTATTCAAAGTCCTTGGATTTTTTTAAAATTATTGAAATGTATTAAAAATTTCTTTGAGTATTTTAAATGACCCTAAAATATTTCAAATCTTTTAAAATTTTATGAAATTCCATCAAACTTTTTAAGTTATTTAAAAATCCTTGGAATTTTTAAAATATCATAAAATCATTTAAATTCTTTGGACTTTCTACAAATAATTAAAAAATATTAAAAACTCCTTGTAATCTTTTAAATTACTCGAAAATATTACCAATCCTTTGAAATGTTATGAAATCCTATAAAACGTCTTTAATTTCTTTGAAAATCCTTGGAATCTTTAAAACGTCATAAAATGTTTTGAATTCTTTAGAACCCCTTCAAATTATTGAAATCTATTGCAAATTCCATTAAATCTTTTTCAATTCTTCAAACTCTTTCAAGTCTTTTGACATTCTTTAAAATAATTGATATCTATTAAAAATTCCTTGGAATGTTTTTAAATTCCATAAACTATTTCAAGTCCTTGTTTTTTTTTTTTTTTTAATTATTGAAATGCATTAGAAATTCCTTGGAATATTTTCAATTACCCTAAAATATTTCAAATCTTTTAAAATTTTATGAAATTCCATCAAACTTTTTTAAGTCCTTTAAAAACCCTTAGAATTTTTTAAATATCATAAAATCTTTAAATTCTTTGGACACTCTCCAAATAATTTAAACCTTTTGCAAATTCCATGGAATCTTTTTAAATTATTCGAACTATTTGAAGTGCTTTGACATTTTTTTAAATGATTGATATCTATTAAAAATTTCTTGGAATCTTTTAAATTACCCGAAAATATTTCAAATCTTTTGAAATTTTATAAAATCCCATACAACTTTTTTAAGTTCTTAAAAATTCTTGAAATTTTTTTAAATATCATAAAATCTTTTAAATTTTTTGGACTCCCTCTAAATTATTTCAAATCTCTCGAAATTTTATGAAATTTCACCAAACTTTTTTAGGTTCTCAAAAATTCCTTGGAATGTTTTTAAATTCCACAAACTATTTCATGTCTTTGTAATTGTTTAAATTATTGAAATGTATTAGAAATTCCTTGGGAAATTTTGAATTGCCCTAAAATATTTCAAAACTTTTGAAATTTTATGAAATCGCGTACAACTTTTTTAAGTTTTAAAAATTCCTTGGAATGTTTTTAAATTCCATAAACTATTTCAAGTTCTTGTAATTTTTTTTTAATTATTGAAATGTATTAGAAATTCCTTGGAATATTTTGAATTACTCTACAATATTTCAAATCTTTTGAAATTTTATGAAATTCCATAAAACTTTTTTAAGTCCTTTGAAAATCCTTGGAATTTTTGAAATATCATCAAATCTTTAAATTCTTCAGACTCTCTCCAAATAATTTGAACCTTTTGCAAATTCCATGGAATCTTTTTAAATTCTTCGAACTATTTGAAGTTGTTTGACATTTTTTTAAATGACTAATA
>NC_046661.1:92548038-92586519 GCF_010883055.1 Belonocnema kinseyi
TAAAATTCCTGGGAATATTTTGCATTACCCTAAAATATTTCAAATCTTTTGCAATTTTATGACATTCCATAAAACTTTTTTTAAGTTTTGAAAAATCCTTGGTATTTTTAAAATATCATAAAATCTTTCAAGTTCTTTGGACTTCCTCCAATTTATTGAAAGTTGTTGCAAATTCCATGGAATCTTTTGAAATTCTTAAAACTATTTCAAGTCCTTTGAAATTTGTTTAAATGATTGAAATCTATTGAAAATTCCTTGAAATCTTTCAAAATATCCTTTAATATTGAAAACCCTTAAATTTTTTTTCAAATTGTTTAAATCTACTAACAATTCCTTGAAATCTTTTAAAAATATCATCAAATTTTTCAAATCCTAAGGATTACTTCAAATTATAGTATTATATTAAAAAATCCTTGGAATTCTTATAAAATATACTAAAATATTTTTTAAACCTGTTGCAATTTTTTTCAATTTTTTAATATTCTTGAGAATTCCTTGGAATCTTTATTAATTCCTCAATCTATGTTAAGTTAGTAACGATTTACAAAAAATGGGGAATAAAGGAAAAATATATGAAATAAAAAATACTCAATTATTTTTTAGAAAAATATCAACATTTTCGTTTATTAATAAAATAACGATTTAAAACGATAATGAGATGTACATGTGTGGTGTTAGGCTTAAAAAACATCAAGCCTTCGGATCACAGATCGCTTTAAAATCTATTCAAAGCTTTTATCCTAAACTAGTTGATTACGGATTTTCCCTCTTCAGGGTAGCCCCTCAAATTTTGGAAAAAAAATCTTAGTTTAAAATTCAAGCGCGTAGTCAAGCAAATATTAGATTTTTTTAACAATTTCGATAGTTTGAAATTAAAATATCCTAAATTGTTCAATTATAAATAAAAGGATAAAAAATTTAACAATATGCATTTTTAATTTTAGTATTTAGTTTTCTAATCTACTGACCACCCTGTTCATGAAGTATTTACAAAATCCATAAGCAATGCAAAATGTACGTGCCTAGAAGAAATATTCAAAAAGTATTTTCAAAGTCAAACGATTACTTGGATACAAATATTTAACTACGAACGCAGATTACACTTTTAAAAAGCACACATTTATGTGGTTTTTCTAATTCAATCAAACCGGAAGTCATATTTAATTTACTACTTCCCGATAACTAAAAATACGTTTATTTAAATCGCACTCTGACAAAGAAAGAAGAAAGTGGAATGTTTCTTCAAAAAAGAAACAGAGCCATTTTTAAGTTGTTCTTATTGAATTTTATTGAATTTTGACGAGGTCTCTCGAGGCAAAGAGTTTTTAAAAAATTCGGTAAATTTTTATTTAAGTTGAAAAACCTAAAGAAAAAAACATGAATTTTTGTATAGTTATGTCGCATTTGTTTAATTGTTGTAAACAAATTAATAGACGATATTTTGATTCACGAACAATTGTCATTGTTATTAACAATTTGGCTCGTTTCTTAGAAAATCTACTTTTTCCAAATTTTTTTTATGGATTCAAATCTTTATTTATTAAATTCTCATGTTGATTTCAGTAGTTTGGAAATTGAATGAACATTAATTATTTTAAATTCAAATGTTGAAAACTTAATGTTCAAGTTTCGCTAATTTAATTTTTTTTTTCAATTTTTAACAGTTGAATATTCAATGGTCAACTTTCTATATTTTCTTCAATTTTTAACAAAAGAATTTTCAACTGTTGAACATTAAATTATCAATTTCCCTCAATTTTCAATAAGTTAAAATTAAATTTTCTTCAATTTTGAACAAAAGAATTTTGAAATGTTGCAATTTAATTATTAATCTTCTACAATTTTCAACAAAAGAAGTTTTTACTTTTGATAACTCAATTATAAATTTTCGTCAGTTGACGATTCAATTTCCTTCAATAGTATTATCAACTGTTGAAAATTAAATTATCTTCAATTTTAAAGAAGAGAATTTTCAACTGCTGAAAATTAAATGATCGATTTTCTTTAATTTTAGGCTATTAATAATTCAATTTTCTTTAAATTTCAACAATAGAATTTTCCACTGTTGAAAATTCAATTCTAAATTTTTTCATTGAAAATACAATGATCAATTTTCTCCAATTCTTAACAATAGAATTTTGAACAATAGATTTTTCAACTGTTGAAAATCAATATCCTTCCATTTGCAACAATTTAAATTTAAATTTACTTAAAATTTCAACAATAGAATTTTCAAATTTTGAAAATTCAATTGGCAATTTTCTTCAATTTTCAACAGTTGAATTAATAAAAATTGATCATTAGAGTTGTGCTGATACTTATATGTCAATTTTCTTCGAATTTAAACAGCTTATGATTAAATTTTTTTCAATTTTCAATAGAATTTTGAAATATTGAAAATTTAATTACATTTTTTTTTTAATTTTCAACAATAGAATTTTCAACTAGTGAATATTTAATTATGAATTTTCAACAATTAAAAATTTAAGTTTCTTCAATTTTGAATAAAAGAATTTTCAAATGTTGAAAATTTAATTAGTAATCTTCTACAATTTTTAACCGTTGTAAATATCAATTTTCAAGAAAAGAAGTTTCTCCTTTTGATAATTCAATTATAAATTTTCATCGGTTGAAGATAAAATTTTCTTCAACAGAATTATCAACTGTTAAAAATTAAATTATCGATTTTCTTTCATTTTTAGCAGTTAATAATTCAATTTTCAAAAATAGAATTTTCAACTGTTGAAAATTTAATGATCAATTTTCTTCAATTTTCAATAGGATTTTGAACTCTTGAAAATTTAATTATATATTTTCGTAAATTTTTAAGAAAATAATTTTCAACCGTTGAACATTTAATTATTAATTTTCTTCCATTTTTAACAACTGATAATTATATTTTCTTCAATTTTAAAGAAAAGAATTAGTACTCATAATCAATTATTACTCATAATTTAACGTTAATTTTCTTCAAGTTTCAACATTTATATCAAAGAAAAATCATAATTAAATTATTATTGATAATTCAATATCAATTTTCTTCATTTTTCTTTAATTTTGAACGAAAGAATTTTCAAATATTGAAAATTTAATTATTAATCCTCTACAGTTCTTAACCGATGAAATGATCAATTTACAACATTTTCTACTGTTGAAAAGTCAAATAACAATTTTCTTCAAATTACACCAGTTAATAATTGAATTTTCAATTCTGTTTCATTTTCAACAGTTGAATTCTCTACTGTTTGTAATTTAATTATGAACTCTCAACAGTTAAAGATTCAATTTACCTTAAGAAAAATTTTCAACTCTCAAAAATTAACTGATCAATTTTCTGCAAATTTTCAACAATTAATAATTCAATATCTTCCATTTTCAACAGTTAAATTTTCTACTTATAAAAATTCAAGAGTCAATTTTCTTCAAATGTCGTAATAGTTAAATTGAAAAAATTGATAATTGATTTATATTTCATAATTTGATATCGATTTCTTCATTTTTCAATCGAATTCTCAACTGTTGACAATTCATTTATCAATTTTCTTCAATTTCCATTAATAGAATTTTTAAGTGTTGAAAATTCAATTATCAATATCCTTCCATTCACAACAATTGATAACTACATTTAGTTAAAATTTCAACAATAGAATTTTCAAGTTTTAAAATTCAATTCACAATTTTCTTCAAATTTCAACAGTTGAATTACAAACAATTGATAATTGAATTTGTATTGATACTTAAATATCAATTCTCAATTTTCAACAATATAATTTTCCACTATTGAAAATTCTATTATTAATTTTCTTCAAATTTTAACAATTTAAAATTAAATTTTCTTTAAATTTTAACAATTTAAATTTAAATTTTCTTTCAATTTTAACAATTTAAAATTAAATTATCTTCAAATTGTAATAATTTAAAAATAAATTTTCTTCAAATTTCAACAATAGAATTTTTAACTATTGAAAATTCAATTTTCAACAGTTAATAATTCATTTTTCAATCGAATTTGCATCTGTTGAAAATTTTATTATCAATTCTCTTTCATTTTTAACAATAGGATTTTCAACTGTTGAAAATTCAGTGATCAATTTCCTGCAATTTTCAACAATTAAAAATTAATTTTTCTTCAATTTTGAACAATAGAACTTTTAATTGTTGAAAATTCCATTTTCTTCAAATTTCAAAAATAGAATTTTAAACTGTTCAAAATAATATATTTTTGTATATATATTTTTTATATAATATATTTATATAATTATAAATTTTCTTCAATTTTCAACAGTTCAAAATTAAATTTTTCCAAATTTTCAACAGTCGTTAATTCAATTTTCTTCAATGCTCAACAACTGAATTTTAATGTGTTGAAAAATTCAATTAAGATTTTTTTCTTCAATTTTTAACAATCAGATTTTCAGTTTTTTTTCATTTACAACAATTTGATTTTCCGATGTTGAAAATGGTGGAAAATTTAATTTTCAACTGTTCAAAATTCAATTTTCTTCCACTTTGAACAGTTAATAATGCAATTTTCTTCAATATTCAATAAAATTTTCATCCGTTAAAATATTTATTATCAATGTTCTTTCATTTTCAACAACAGAATTTCGAGGAATAGGCTTTTCAACTGTTAAAAAATTCAATTATCAATTTCCTTTCATTTTCAACATTGAAAATTAGGTTTTCTTCAATTTTTAACAATGAAATTTTTAACTTTTGAAAATTCCATTTTCTTCAAATTTCAAAAATAGAATTTTAAACTGTTGAAAATACAATTATGAATTTTCTTCAATTCTTTAGAGATAATCATCCATTTCTTATTTTCTTCAATTTTCAACAGTTGAATTTCCTACTATTGATAATCTAATTATAAATTTTCTTCAATTTTCAACAGTTCAAAATTAAATTTGTTCCAAATTCTCAAGAGTTGATTGTTCAATTTTCCTCAATGCTCAACAACTGAATTTTAATGTGTTGGAAAATGCAATTATGAGTTTTTTCTTCAACTTTTAACAATCAGATTTTCAGTTTTTTTTATTAATTTACAACAATTTGATTTTCCAATGTTGAAAATGATAGAAAATTAAATTTTCAACTGTTCAAAATTCAATTTTCTTCCATTTTCAACAGTTAATAATTCAATTTTCTTCAATATTCAATAAATTTTTCATCCGTTAAAATATCTATTATTAATTTTCTTTCATTTTCAACAATAGAATTTTTAGGAATAGGCTGTAGAACTGTTGAAAATTCAATTATAAATTTCCTTTCATTTTCAACATTGAAAATGAGATTTTCTTCCATTTTGAAAAAATGTAATTTTTAACTGTTGAAAATTTCTTTAAAATAAAGCCATTAAATTTTCTAATGTTGAGAATCGAACAAAATTTAATTATGAATTTTCAACCGCTCGAAATTCAATTATCAATTTTTTTTTCAAACTTTAACCATTTAAAATAAAAATTTTCTTCAAATTTCAACAATAAGATTTTCAACTATTGAAAAATCAATTCTAAATTTTCTTTAATTTTCAAAGGTTAATAATTAAATTCTCATCAATTTTCAATCGAATTTTCATTTGTTGAAAATTCAATGATCAATTTCCTTGAATTTTAAACAATTGAAAATTAAGTTTTCTAAAATTTTGAACAATAGAATTTTCAACTGTTGAAAATCCCATTTTCTTCAAATTTCAAAAATAGATTTTTCAACTGTTGAAAATACAATTATGAATTTTCTTCAATTTAAAATGATCAATTTAAATAAATTCACAACATTTGAATTTTCATCAGTTGAAAATACAATTATCAATTTTATTCAATTCTGAATAAATGAATTTTTAGATTTCTTTAAAATAAAACAATTCAATTTTCTAATGTTTAGAATTGAAGAAAATTGAATTATGAATTTTCAACTGTTCAATATACAATTATCAATTTTCTTTAATTTTCAACAGGTAATAATTCAATTCTCTTCAATTTTTAGTCGAATTTCTATCTTTTGAAAATTCAATTATAAATTTTCTTCAAATTTTAGGAATTTAAAATTTAATTTTCTTCTCATTTTAACAAGAGGATTTTCAACTATTGAAAATTCAATGATCAATTTTCTTCAAATTTGAACAGTTAATAATTCAAATTTCAATTCTCTTCAATTTTCAATCGAATTAAAATTTTTTGTTAATTCAATTATCAATTTTCTTTCAATTTTAACAATGTAAAATTAAATTTTTTCAAATTTCAACAATAGGATTTTCAACAGTTAATAATTCAAAATTCAATTTTCTTCCATTTTCTAGTATTGATAATTCAATAAAAAATTTTCTTCAATCTTCAATATTTGAAAATTAATTTTTTCCCAATTTTCAGCAACTGAATATTCAATTTAAATAAATTCACAACATTTGAATTTTCATCAGTTGAAAATACAATTATCAATTTTATTCAATTCTGAATAACTGAATTTTTAGATTTCTTTAAAATAAAGCAATTCAATTTTCTAATGTTTATAATTGAAGAAAATTGAATTATGAATTTTCAACTGTTCGAAATTCAATTCTCAATTTTCTTCAATTTTCAACAGTCAATAATTAAATTTTCCATTCTCTTCAATTTTCAATCGAATTTTCATCCGTTGAAAATGTAATTATCAAGTTTCTTCAAATTTTATTTAAAAAATTTTAAATTGACATTTCTTCAAATTTCAACAAGAGGATTTTCAACCATTGAAAATTCAATTTTCAATTTTCTTCAATTTTCATCTTTTGCAAATTCAATGATCAATTTCCTTTAATTTTCAACAAATGAAAATTAAGTTTTATAAAGTGTTGAATAATAGAATTTTCAAATATTGAAAATTCCATTTTCATCGAATTTCAAAAATATAGTTTTCTACTGTTGAAAATAAAATTATGAATTTTTTTCAAATCAAAATTATCAATGATCAATTTTATACAGTTAATAATTCAATATTCCATTTTCTTCAATTTTCTAGTATTCACAATTCAATAAAAAATTCTCTTCAATCTTTAATAGTTGAAAATTAAATTTTCTCCAATATTAAACAGCTGAATATTTAATTTAAAATTTTTATAAATTCTTAACATTTGAATTTTCATGTGCTGAAAATTAAGTTATATATATATTCATTTTCACCCATTAAATTTTCAGTTTTCTTCTATTTGAAGAAATTACATTTTCTAATGTTGAAAATTGAAAAAAAATCGAAAATTTAATTTTCAACTTTTCAAAATTCAATTGAAGAAAATTTACCATTGAATTTTCAGCAGTTGATAATTAAATTAAAAAAAAAAAATTTTAAATCCAAATCAATCAATAAATATTTCAAACACAAAAAAATGAGCTAAAAGTAGATTTTTTCAAAAACGAGTTGCCATTGGCAAATTATATTTGCCGAATTAATAAACATTCAATGGATTCTCAGTACGGGATTTATAAGATTTAAAAAAAAATCAAAAAATTCTTTTTTATAATCAAAAATAAATATATTTTTTAAATCCCAATATTATGCATTAAATTGTGATACTCACCCGAAAAATTATTGTCGCCTTACATTCTTATTTAAATTCTAAATAGTTTAATTTAATATCAACCAAGTAAACATTTCTACAACTTTTATTGATAATATTTCAAAATAAAATTAGATATTTGTTCAAAAATACCATATACGGAAAATTTATTTATAACAATTCAATAAATAAAGGAATTTCATGTAAAATCGAAATTTGCATTCACCGCGAGTAAATTTAATAATTCCTTTTCAGGAAATATCAACAAATAAAACGATTCTTCAATATTTTTAATATAAATAAATAAATGAATATTTTAACTAACATAAAAAAATACCTCTGAAACTTTTTTCACCAAAATATTCCACTTTTTCCTCACTCTGCGCGGATCTAATGTCTTCTGCGTCACACAACCAATTATCCAGAAAATTCTTCCTCAACTATAGAAAAAGAATTCGAAAAAAGTTGAAAAAATATTTAATGTTTCAAAGAATTAAAGCGAAAAATCAATATCATAAAGGGCCATGCCTTAATATCTTTACGTAATAGCTAAAATCACAGAAATCTCTCTTTGAACATTAAGTGCTTAATACCAATTTTTTTTCAGTTTTGATTGTATTGCTGCAAACAACTAGAAAAATTAGATTAAGATGAATTTTCATAGTAAAATGTTCAACTAGATAATACTCACATTGTCAGTGAATTCTTTAAAAAAAGAAAGAAAAAAAATAGTATTAAACAATACGTCTCTTCTATTTTTACAAGTCAGTTTCTTTATCACGAACTCAATATCTCTCGTCCTTTTTATAAAAAGTATATAAACCCTAATCTTACAATCTACTAAAGCATTAGTATGCATTTCATCAAATGAAACGATTTTCTCTCTCTCTCTCAAGTATTACAATATAAAATTGCTTTAAAAATTTTCGGTGTGAAGGCACCCGTCTCACCTATGGGTGCCTCCACACAATGAACTACTTTACCTTCTTCTTTTCTTTTTGCCTCAACTTACACAAAATCACATACAACTCCTGAATCAAGTAGAAGAACCTGGCACTCAGTCCCTTCAAGGTCATCCTGAAAGTACAACGAAGAAGGAAGATCTTCCGTCAATAGAAGACCTTCTCCAAGATCAGCCGAGCCTAGAATCACGTCAGTTGCACCAACAGCCGATTGGGAATTTCTATTATGAGCCTTCAGTTTAAAATAATCGGCATACGTCAATCCCGTTCTCGCTGATCCCTGGTCCCTTCGACGATGCTTTTCCCCCTGATTGGGCTGCTTCCGTTTTAAAACGGAAGTCAGCCTCGGAGACTCCGGCTCCAGAAGAACATTAGTTTCAGGCGATGAGCTGAAAATTACGGCATCGTAGGGCGAAACCATAATCATCTGATCGCTCTGAGAGATCGGATAGGGGGTGTAAACGATGTAATCGGCATTATCATCAGCGTTTGGAACTGAATCCGTGGTAGGGGTCTTTTCCGGTGTAATCGGTGCAATTTCATTTTCCAAGTTACCGTGCATTTTCACCAAGTGCGATCGAAGCGTGGCTTTCGAGGTGTATGATCTTTTGCAAATCTCAACGGGACACTGATGGAGAGTTTTGGGTTCTTTTGGCGGATCCTTGATTTGATCCGTTCGAGAGAGCGTCTCTCGACTGATTATTTTTGTCTGAAGCTCGGTTTCGCGAGCAAGATCGTCACAAGAATCGGATTTCCTCTCCTCCGAGGAGGGAAGCGACTCCTTGGGTGGATTTTTAGTCTTATCTGATGCATCCTTTTTGGGGGAATCAGTTTTTGACTGGTGCTTCTTTATGTGCACGTAAAGGCTACTCTTCGCGGAAAAACGCGAATCGCACATGTGACATTGGAAGTATCTTCCTTCCGAATGGGTCAGTCTGAAATAAATAGACAGATGTTCGAAACAGAGATAGGTATTCGGCATGTTAAGCGATAGGTGGCGCCTGTTGCGGCCAGAATAATATAATCATCTGCAGTATCAAAACAACGAATTTAAAACATTGCAGAATGAATTAGTTGTGTATTTTGAGCAAAATTGTGGTAAAATAGATGCGAAATATTGTAGAAAAAGAATATAAAATTTAAAACATTATTTAGAATTCCATTTGATTATTAATCTTCGAAATGTTTACGGCATTTAGTCCACAGCGCCGTTGTTTTTACACAAAGAAAATTATGTCCAACCTGTTTTCAGTTTCTCCAATAACTTTGCAATCTTGAATCTATATTTTCTCCCTCTTCGAGTCTTTGCGATAAATTATCCACAAAATTTTAGAATATCAGATAAATTAAGTATAAAAGTCATAATGACGATTGCATATGTATGGGATTTGATAGCAGAACTTTCAATGAGTTATTTTGGTACTAAATTTGATTCTGTTCTGCCCGCTAGAGGCGCCACCCATCGCTTAATAGGACAAATAAATATTTCAGGAATCAATAGATGTTTACGTTAGACCATATTTTATTTTTTTATAATTTGTAGTCTCTTTTATTTTCGTTTCTATACGTTGCTAGCTAAATAGTTGTATTTTTAAACTAAAAAAATACCACTTTTTGATAAAAAATGTACTAGTTAAATTTTCATTTCAGAGAATTAATTTTAAATAAAAATAAAATTTTTTGACTAAACAGTTTAATTTTGTACCGAATAGTTCAATTTTCCAGCCAATAAGATGAATTTTCGATACCGCAGGTTAATTTTCTGTCGAAAAAATGGATGCATTTTTGACAAAATACTTCAATTTTAAACTAAATTGTCTGAACAAAGCATGTGATGTTAGACCATATTTTATTTTATTAATTTTTAGTTTATATTCTTTTTTTTCATTTGTAAAAGATTTGAAAGAAGTATTCGTATTTTAAACTAAATTAGATTTTTTACCAAAAATGGATTTAATTTCGCATTAAATAGTTAAATTTTCAACTGAAGATAAGAATTTCCAATACACTAGGTGAATTTTCTATAAAAAAATGAATTATCAACAAACTAGAGAAATTTTGAACGAAATAGTTACATTTTTAAACAATATTAATTTTTCTATCAGACAATACGAATTTTCAACAAAATAAATACATTTTTAACTAAATAGTTCAATTTTTAAACAAAAAAAAAACAGGATGGCCGTTTTAATCGACGAAATAAATTCCTGGTCCTTTCCCTGTTTTTTTTTCCCGTTGCGCTAACATTTTTCACGGGCAAAGTAATTTAAAAAATGGAACACTAAAGCTACAAAATTTTCCACTTTAGTTCTTAAAAACTGAGCTTTAAATGAAAGCACTCAAAGTGGAACTGTTAAATTTTGAATTTTTAAAATTAAAATTTAAAAATTTTGTACTCAAATGCTAAATTAAACACTAAATTAAAAAATTCATCAATGAACTTTAAAATGTTCAAAATTATATAATTTTAAGTAATTTTAAGCTAGAAACATCAAATATTGAAATATTGAAAAAAAAAATTTAACTTAACACTTTTTAAATTAGAAATCCAATTATTTTCTTTTTGCATAGTTTAAACACCCTTTGAAAGCTTAAAAATTTTATTTCAAAATCTTGAGAAATCTAGAAGTTATTTTAAATTGTTTTTAAATTTAAAATTATTTTGGAAATTTTTTCAGAAATTTTAATATCTGTACAAAATGAATTTAATTTTTTCTTCAATTTTCAGAAAATCCTGAAAATTTTAGAAAACTTCTTTACTAATTTTGAAAGGCTTCAAAATAACAAAGCATTTTCTTAAGATTCATAGGAAGATTAAAAATAATTTTTCATTTTGAAAAATTATTTCAAGAGAATATTCAAAAAGTTTTTCAAAGATTGGAACAAAATTTTCAAAAAAGATTCTGGAAGATTTTAAGAAAACTTTCTAAAATTTGCATGATAATTTTTAATCTTTTTAAAATTCCTAAATATCTCTTGAAATTACTCAAATTTTTTCTACAAAAGTTAATTTGTAAATTATACGTTAAAATTTAAAAATTTCACTTAAAAATTAAGCATTTTTCAAATGCAACAATCAAAATTGTAACGTTAAAAATGGAAAATGGAAAAATTGTAAAGTAAAAAAAAGTTGAATTACACATTGTGAGCTAAATAATAGCATAAATGAAAAACATAACAATTCTGTTAAAATCGAACGTGGACAGATTTTTCTTCTACAAATTTGTAAAGTTTCCGGTAAAAAAAATTCACTATCATTTTCCGGTTTCAATACACAAGTTTAATTTTTTGTCAAAAAATATTAGTTCTAAATAAAATACATTAATTTTTAACTAAATAGTTGAAACAATGGACGTTAGGTTAGTCCAAATTTTATTCTTTTAATTATTAGATTATTTTCTCAATATTGTTAACTAAAGAGTTTAAGTTTTGAACTGAAAAATATCGATTTTTAACCAAAAAGATGAATTCTCAAAAAAATACAGAAATTTTGAATGAAATAGTTAAATTTTTAACCAAAAAAAATAATTTTCCATCAGAAAAGACGATGTGATGTTAATCAAAATAATATTTGATTAATTTTGAGTTTGGTTTTTTCATTTCTAAACATTGTTAACTAAATACTTCGATTTTTTAAATTAAAAACGAACATTTTTAACCAAAAATTTCCAAAGAAAAAAACGAATTCTCAACAAATTACATAAATTTTCAACTAAATAGTTTGAAAAATGAATGTGATTTTGGTCCATATTTTTAAAAATTAATTTTTAGTTTCTATTTTTTCAATGCTAGACGTTTTTAACTAAATAGTGGTATTTTAAACAAAATTAGATTATTTTTTAACAAAAAATATGTTTAATTTCGTAGTAAATAGTTAAATTTTCAACCAAAAAAGAAGAATTTTCCATACGCAAGAAGAATTTTCTGTCAAAAAAGATAAATTTTTTACTGTAAAAAAAGATGAGTTTTAAATAAAATACAATAATTTTTGATTAAATAGTTTAAACGATGGACGTTATGATAATCAAAATTGTATAATATTAATTTTTAGTTTAATTTTTTATTTTCTCATTCGTGTTAACTAAATAGTTGAATTATTAAACTGAAAATTATCAATATATAAATAAAAAGACGAGTTTTTCATACACAAAATTAATTTTCTATAAAAAGATAAATTCTCAAAAAATACAGAAATTCTGAACAAAATAGATTCATTTTTAATCAAATAGTTAAATTTCTAAACAAAAATAATTAGTTTTCAATACACAAGTTTAATTTTCTGTCAAAAAATATCATTTCTAAATCAAATATATTAATTTTTAACTAAATAGTTGAAACGATGGACGTTATGTTAATCCAAATTTTATTCTATTAATTTTTAGTTTTTTTCTTTTCAGAATATTGTTAACTAAATAATTGAATTTTTAATAAAAAAGATGAGTTTTTCATACCTAACATTAATTTTCTATAAAAAAGATAAATTCTCAACTAAATACTGAAATTTTGAAGGAAATAGTTAAATTTTTAAAAAGGAAGATTAATTTTCTATAAAAAAAGATGAATTTTCAACAAAATACATTTTTAAACAAATAGTTAATTTTCAACAAAAGTTTCAATAAATCTGCTTAATTTTCTTTTAAAAAAATATAAGTTCTAAGTACATTAATTTTTAACTAAATAGTTGATTTTTTAAGAAAAAAAATATAAACTTTTAACCAAAAATATGAGTTTTTAATACGTAAGATTAATATTCCAAAAAAAAGGATTAATTCTCAACAAAATACAGAAATTTAGAACGAAATTTATGTACTAATTGTTAAATTTTCAAAAAGATGCATTAATTTTTAACAAATTACATAAATTTTCAACTAAATTGTTTGAACAATGGATGTGATGTTAGCCCATATTTTATTTTATTAACTTTTAGTTACTATTTTTTTTATTTCTAAACGGTTTTAACTAAGTAGTGGTATTTTAAATTAAAATAGATTAATTTTTAACAAACAATGGATTTAATTTCGTACTAAATACTAAAATTTTTGACCAAAAAGAATAATTTTTAATATACAAGATGAATTTTCTGTCACAAAAAGATCAATTTTCAACCAAGAAAATTAATTTTGTTTCAGAAAATACGAATTTCCAACAAAATACATTCATTTTTGACCAAATAGTTAAATCTTTAAGATAAAATATGAATTTTTAATACACAAGATAAATTTTTTGTAAAAAAAGAATAATTCTCAACAAAATACAGAAATTTTGAACGAAGTAGTTAAATTTTTAGCCAAAAAAATTAATTTTCTATCAGAAACGAGTAATTTTCAACCAAATACATCGATTTTTGACCAAATACGTAAATTTTCAACTAAATAGTGGATGTGACGTTATTTAAAATTTTATTTTCTTAATTTTGACTTTCTTTTTTTTTCATTTCTAAACATTGTTTACTAAATAGTTGAATTTTTAAAATAAAAAAGAACATTTTTCAACCAAAAATGGAGTAGTTAAATTTTCATGTAAGAGAATAAAAATACTAATTGTCTACCAAACAGTTTAATTTCGTAAAAAATAGTTAAATTTTCAACCAATTAAATGGATTTTCAATAAAGAAGATTAATTTGTTTGTAAAAAAGATTAATTCTCTCAAAAATACAGAAAATTAAAATTAAATACTTAAGTTTTCAACCAAGAAGATTAATTTTCTATCAGAAAAGACGAATTTTCAACCAAAATGACAAATTTTTAAAACGCAAGTTTAATTTTCAGTCAAAGAAGATTAATTTTTTTCAAGAAAAGACGAATTTTCTACAAAGCACATAAATTTTCGACCAAATCATTGAATTTTCAATTATTAAAATTAATTTTTAGCTATGTGATTTAAATTATGGAGGTGATGTGAGTCCAATTTTTATTTTGTTATTTTTTAGTGTATATTTTCTTTTCGTTTTTAAGCATTGTTTACTAAATACTTGAATTTTTTTTAGGAATTCTCAACAAAATACAGAAATTTTGAACCAAAATTATTAAAAGAAGATTAATTTTTTATCAGAAAAGACGAATATTTATCAATATACAAACATTTTTTACCAAATACTTAAATTACAAGTAAATGATATCAACCATGGATGTGATGTTATTTAAAATTTTTTATTTTATTAAGCTTGGTTTTATTTTTTTTCGTCTCTAAACAATGTTAACTAAATACTTGAATTTTTTAAATAAAAAAAAACATTTTCAACAAAAAATGGAGTAGTTACATTTTTATTTAAATGAATAAAAATACTCATTTTCTACCAAGCAATCTAATTTCTTTAAAAATAATTAAATTTCCAACCAAAAAGATGAATTTTATATACGCAAGATTAATTTTTTGTCAGAAAAGATTAATTCTCCCCAAAAACAAATATTTTTAATTAAATAGTTAAATTTCTGCCAACAAGATTATTTTATTAAAGAAATTTAAATTAAATAGTTCAATTTTTAACCAAGAAGTTTAATTTGCTATCAGAAAAATAGAATTTTCTAGAAAATACACACATTTTTGACCAAATACTTGATTTTTTATTCGATAAAACTAATTTCTCACTAAAAAGACAAATTTTCAATAAATTACATTAATTTTTAACGAAATATTATAAACGATGAATATAATGTTAGCCCAAACTTTATTTTATTATTTTTAATTAATTTTTTTATTTTCTCCATATTGTTAACTAAATAGTTAAATTTTTTAATTAAAAATATCAATTTTTAACCAAAAAATGAGTTTTTCATACATAAGATTAATTTTCTATACAAAAAATGATTTCTTAACAAAATACAAACATTTTGAACGAAATGGTTATAATTTTAAAAAAAGAGGATTAATTTTCTACAAGAAAAGACGAATTTTCAACAAAATAAATGAATTTTTAACAAATGCCATAAATTTTCAACTAAATAATTTGAACAATGGATGTGATATTAGCCAATATTTTATTTGATTAATTTTTAGTTTCTATTTATTTTATTTCTTAACGATTTTAACTATATAGTGGTATTTTAAATTAAAATCGATTAATTTTTTACAAAAAATGGATTTAATTTCGTACTAAATAGTTAGATTTTCAACTGAAAAGACGATTTTTTAATATAAAAGGTGAATTTTCGGTCACGAAAGATACATTTTCAACCAAGAAGATTAATTTTTTTTTTAAATACGAATTTCCAACAAAATACTTAAATTTTTGACCAAATAGTTCAATTTTCTGTCAAAAAATATGAGTTCTAAATAAAATACATTAATATTTAATGAAATGGTTTCCTCTTTTTTTCCTTTTTTTTTCTCAATATTGTTAACTAAACAGTTGAATTTTTAAACTAAAAATATCAATTTTTAACAAAAAAGATGATTTTTCAATTATTTTTTTATTTTATTTTATTATTTCTTAATTTAAAATTAATATTTAGTTTTTTATTTTTCTTCTGAACATTGTTAACTAAATTAATAATTTTCTACAAAACAGTTTAATTTCGTACCGAATAGTTAAATTTTGCAGCCAAAGAGATGAATTTTCAATACAGGAGGTTAATTTTTCCTCGAAAAAGATTGATTCTCAAGAAAATACAAACATTTTTAACCAAATTGTTAAATTTTCAAGAAAATGCATTAATTTTTAACCAAATATTAAAATTTTCAACTAGTAAAATTAATTTCTTAACAAAATGATGAATTTTGAGCAAATTACGTAAATTTTCGATAAATAGTTTGAACAATGGATGTGATGTTAGTCAAAATTTTATTTGATTAATTTTGAGTTTTTTTTTTCATTTCGAAGCCATTTTTAATTAAATATTTAAATTTTTTAAATAAAAAAGAACACTTTCAATTAAAAATGTCGTGGTTGAAGTTTTATTTAAGAGAATAAAAATACTATTTTTCTACCATGCATTTTAGTTTCGTAAAAAATAGTTAAATTTTTAACCAAAAAGATGAATTTTGAATACAGAAAATTACAATTTTCTATAAAATACATACATTTTTGATTAAATAATTGAATTCACGAAATAGTTGAATTTTTATACTTAAAAAATTCAATTTAGAACCAAAAAGATGAATTTTTAATACCAGATTAATTTTCTATCAAAAGGGATAAATTTTCAACAAAAAACAGAAATTTTGAACCAAATTATTAAAATTTCAACAAAATTCATGAATTTTTTTTACCAAAATGATGAATTTTTAGCAAATTACGTAAATTTTCAACTAAAAAGTTTAAACAATGGATGTGATGTTGGACAAAATTTTCTTCTCTTCATTTTTAATTTCTTTTTTTTTCAGTTCAAAAAAGATGAATTTTTCCGAAAAAATAGAATTTTTTAATTAAATAGTTACACTTCCAACCAAGAAGATTAATTTCCTACAAAGAAAATACGAATTTTCAACAAACTACATAAATTTTTACCAAATATTTGAAATTTCAACTAAATAGTTTGAAGAACGGATGTGATGCCAGGCGAAATTTTATTTTATCAATTTTTCTTTTCTAAATATTCTTTACTGAATAGTTAAATTTTTTAAATAAAAAATATCATTTTTTAACAAAAAACGAAGTAATTAAATTTTCATGGAAGAGAATTAATTTTGAATAAAAATACGAATTTTCTAAAAAAAAAAAACAGTTTAATTTCGTACCGAACACCTAAATTTTCATCCAAAAAGATGAATTTTCTATATATAAGTTTAATTATCGTAAAAAAAAGAATTATTTCTAAAAAACAGATTTTTTAAATTAAATTATTGAATTTTCAACCAAGAATATTAATCCTGCACAAAATACAGAGATTTTGAAACAAATAGTTAAAATTTTAACCAAGAAGATTAATTTTCTATCAGAAAAGAAGAATTTTCAACAAATTACATAAATTTTTAACTAAATAGTTTGAACAATGAATGTGATGTTAGCTCTGATTTTATTTGATTGATTTTTCTTTTCTATTTTTTTCGTTTCCAAACATTTTTAAGCAAATAGTTGAATTTTTTAAATAAATAGAACATTTTTAAAACAAAAATGGAGTATTTAAATTTGCATTTAAAAGAATAAAAATACTAATTCTCTACCAAACAGTTTAATTTCGTTAAATTTTTAATGAAACAGCTGAATTTTAAATACCGATGATTAATTTGTAATTAAAACAGATTATTTCTCTCAAAAATGCATAAAATTAAAACTAAATAATTTAAATAATTAAATTTGAAAATTAAATAAAAACATTTTTAACCAAATATTTGAATTTTTAGCCAAAAATGAAGTAGTTAAATTTTCAAATGTTTTTTTTAATTCTTTTTTTTATTTGGGTAAAAAATTCGGTTCATTTTTTTCCATATAAATATTGCATCTTTCTTGGAAAAATGCAAATGTTTTGATGAAAATTGAACTATTTCCTAGAAATTATCTTTTTCTTTAAAATTTATATTTTTTGCTGAAAAGCCAATTGAAATTTATTTACATAAAAATTCAACTCTTTTTATTGAAGATTTGTCTTTCTGATTTAAAAATTCACCAGTTTTAGTAGAATTTTCATTTTTCTTCGACAAAAATGTAACTGTTTGGTTTAAAATTTAGGAATTTTCTTAAAAATTATACTTTTTGGTTAAAAATTATACTGTTCTGTTTAAAGATGAACTATTTCGTAGAAAATCTGCTTTTGGCTTAAATTTAATATTTTAGTGTTGAAGAGATCTGACATTTTTTCTGGTTGAAAATTCAAATACATTTTTGAATTTGTTTTTTAATTGAAAAGAAATTTTATCTTTCTTGTTTAAAGGTGCATCAATTTGGTAGAAAATTCAACTATTTTGTTAAAAATTCGTCTTTTTGGATTAAAAATTCAAATTTTTTGTTGAATCTTTTTAAATTGAAAATTCAACTATTTCTTTTTGTAAATTTATCTTTTTTATTTAAAAATTTATATCTTTTAGTAGAAATATCATTTTTTTTACGAAAATGCAACTTTTTGGTTAAAAAATATTCTTCTTTGCTTAAGTATTCAAATATTTTGTTTGAAAGATTTGGTTAAATCAGCTTATTTAGAAATCATTTTTTTTCTTGAAGATTTATATTTTTAGTTGAAAATTTATCAAAATTTATTTTGTTGATTAAAGGCTTGTGTCATTGGTTGAAAATTTAACTAATTAGTCGAAAAGCCTTTTTTTGGTTTAAATTTAATTCTTTAACTGAAAATGAGACTTTTCCATTTTTTTAAATTGATATTTTTTAGTTGAAAATCTGTTAATTTTGTTCATTATCTGTTAAAGATTCGTATTTTTGGTTTAAAATTTTGTTTGAAGAACAAATTCCATCTTCTTTGATTGAAATATAAACTGTGACACTTTTTTGCTGGGAATTTATCTTTTTTGTTGAAAATTTTTTATTTGTATCTGAAATACTCTTTTATTCTGTTTATTAATGATTCTTTGTTAAAAATATTACAATTAAAAAAGGGCAGGAAGGGAAGGAGCTCTCGGATTAGGATTAAAAGCACTATTGAGAGCCGCACTATTGAGGGTCGCACTATTGAGAGCCGCACTATTGAGAAGGTGGACTGCATGCAGCAGTAAAATGGTAAGCCTAAAAAAACGTAATTTCAAGAACTGACCTGTGCTCCTTGAGATGCTCAGACCTCATGAATGCTTTTCCACAAGTGGCAACTTCACAAATAAATTTGCGATCATTGGTGTGTTTCTTCTGATGACGTCTCAACTTGCTGGACGAAGCGAAAGCCCACTGACAGCCCTGGAACATACACGGATAGGGTTTGCATCCAGTGTGAGAGCGAGTGTGGGCCTTGAGACGACATGGTTTGTCGAAAACTTTTCCACATCCCGGCCAGGAACACTTGATGTCCGTATCTTTGTAGCTGTGACAGCGCTGATGCGATATCAGGGCATTGCTGCTGTAATAGCGCTTTCCGCAACCCTCATGCTTGCAAACGTAAGGCGCGAGACTCTGATCGTGAGACTTCATGTGAATCTCGAGAGCTCTTTTCGTTTGGAATTTTTGCTCGCAGCCTGGCACTTGACAGACTATTCGATTCGGACGCTGGTGCAACTTTTTGTGACTCCAGAGATTGTAGATTGTCGTGAATCTCCGCTGACATCCTGCCACCTCGCAGACATAATTCTTCTTCTTCAAGTGTGTTTCTCGGTGGCGTTTTAATTTGAATTCGGAATAGAAGGCCCAGGCGCATCCCTCAAAGTCGCACTGAAGAGTATATAGGAAATAGTTACAATCTGAGGGGGGTTTGACAACTCAACTTTTCAGAATCTCTCTTAATTCTCCCTTTCACCATTTTCCCTTTCCCCTTTCCCATCACATCGCCTCCTTGCTTTTTGATTTCCCCTTTCTAGTTTCAACTTTCCCTTACCACAATTTCCCTTTTCCTACTTTCTTCACTTCCCCGTTCCCTTTACCCCTTTTCTTTTTCCTAATCTCTCATTTTCCCTTTTATTTTTCCCATTTCCGCCTTTTCGTTTCCCCTTCTTTCTTTTCCCCTTTCCGGTTTTCTCATTTTCCCTTCCCTTGTTGTTTTTCTTATTTTTCCCTTTCCCCTTTTATTTTTACCATTTCCCCCTTACCTTTTTTCTATTCCTCTTTCCCCTTTTATCCTTTCCCCGTTCCCTTAAACCTTTTTCTCTTTTTGCCAATTCCCCGTTTCCTTCTTTCTTTTCCCCTTTCCATTTTCACCCTTTCCCCTTTTATTTTTCTCTTCTCCACCTTACCTTTTTTCTATTCTCCTTGTACCCTTTACTATTTTGGCCTTTTCCCTTTCGTAAATATTTTATGATGAAAGGATTCAAAGAAAAAACACTTCAATTTACGTCACATGATAATACCAATTCTGCCGGGCGTCTAACTTGCGTTGTGCAGTGTATGTATAGCGGATGTAAAATTTTTATGTAGCGAGCGTAAGGTATCATGTTGGCCCGGCGCACATTGGGGATATAGCAATAATT
Source organism: Belonocnema kinseyi (assembly GCF_010883055.1). Taxonomy (NCBI): domain Eukaryota; kingdom Metazoa; phylum Arthropoda; class Insecta; order Hymenoptera; family Cynipidae; genus Belonocnema; species Belonocnema kinseyi. Next base: position 92,568,527 of record NC_046661.1, read on the forward strand.
TCGTTAAAAACCACCTACAGGTCGCAAATCTTAACCAAAACAAAGGAAATTCAGCCAGAAATGTTTGTAATATAATTAAAAAAGAGACTCAAGAAACCAATTTTTTAGAAATCATTTGTTTAAACATTGTTTGAAAACAAAATATGGAAAAATAAAGTTTTTTAAAACTTAATTATATAACCTTTTTGTGAATATAATATTTTTGGTCATGAACTAGATAAACCATATAGAATTTAAGGAGTTTGAGGCATAGGTGATTTTAAATTTGCCATTAGTTTTGCAAAATAAATTTGTTTCAACAATTTGTTTAAATAAATTATTGCTAATTCTACTGGAAAAAATATGTCCGAAGCAGTATATTTTATATTTAAAATACAATTGATTACAACCATATGACTAAATAATTAATTTTGCATAATCTATATTAAATCTTAATAAGGCTTTTAACGTCTATAAGAAAATGAATAATAATACAAATACAACATATGTTAACTAAAGGGTTTTTTCGTGCGCTAATTTCAAGTTTGCTATTAGTTTTACAAAAAAATTGCTTAAACTATTTGTTTAAACAAATTATTTTTAAAAAATTGGTTTCGTGAGTCTCTTTCAAATTCATTTACAAACATTTCTGGCTAAATTTTGTTTTATTTGGTTCAGATTTGCGTGGTTCTCAACATTCCGTCCCCAGTGTGCAACGGCGAAGTGCGCATGTGCGAAGGCCACTGGGCTATAATTGGCCACATTAGGCCTGCCTCACGTGCATGCAATGGCGCGTTGTCAAGGGGGGCTCCGACAAATTTTTTTTTTTACGGATTTGTGCATATTTGAATTTTTGGCTTTGTTTTTCAAAAAAGCGCAAATTTTTTCTTCAAACTTATATTTGAGATATTTCTTATATACTTATATTTTTTCCCAACTTTTTGTTGAATTTGTACTATCAAGAGGACAATACCTTGTGAGTTTTATGCGAGCTAAATAACTTTTGTGGCCAGGAGAATTTTTTTTCATATAATCGAATTCTCGCATTTTTCTTACAAACAACAATAGATACGAAAAAATGTTTAGAAAATATTTTGCACAGTTAAGAGAGTTCAATAAAACAATTGAGCTCTTAAATTATCTACAACAGACAGTGATTCCTCTCCGGATCCTGAAGACTCCAATGAAGAATCTAAATAAATGGATAATAAAAATCTGAAAATGTGGGCCCAGGTATTATTATTATTATTTTTTAATTAAATTATGTCAGCAAACAATTTAAAAATTCGATTATAACTCCTTATATAAACCTATATTTTTCTTAAATATTGAACAAAACTGGTGAGTATTTCCATAAGCCAAGAGTGAAGAGAATTCTTTGCTTATGAAAATTTAATTTTTGTGTTTTTCTCGGAAATGGTGCAAGCTAACACAAAATGAGGAAAATCACTTTTTGTAGAACTCTCTTAACTGTGCAAAATATTTGGTTAACATGTTTCGTATCTATTGTTGTTTGCAATAAAAAAGCCAGAATTCGATTTTATGAAAAAAAGTCTTTGAGAGCTTCTGCAACTTCAAATGTAGAACCTGCCTCATTTGAAATGGATTTTATTATTAATATATTTTTGGTATATTATTATAAGTTTTTCTAGAATGCAGACACTTTTAGAAAAATGTGGCAAGTAATTACAAATTTTCACCAAAAAAAATTACAATTTTCAGATTATTTTGTAATTTAATTGTAGTTTGTTATGTTTCATTGTGAAAATACCTTTCTACAAAGGAATTTTAAAACATTTTAAAGATTTAACAATGGTTCCAAAAGAATTTCACAAAGATTTCACGGATTTTCAAAAAAATTTCAAACATTTTGCTAAAATTTCACAAAAATATTTCACAATGATTTGATAGAGTTCACGAAAACATCAAATATTTCAAGAAATGTTTGGTTTTAAAAAAATTAAATATGAAAATTAGACAAATAATTCAACTCGAAACTAGAATTCGAACACTTCTGCAAAATTGTACAAGTGATTACAAACTTTTACAAACAAACAAAAATAACAATTTTCATATTTTTATATTTTATTGTAATCTAAAATTAAGAAAATTTAAATGAGATTAAAATCAAATTTAAAATCCTATTTAACGTCCAATAATCAAATTAATGTGTCGAAATTCTGAAAATAAAACCAAGAATCCAACAAAATGTTCCTATTGAAATTTGAAAAAAGATAAAAATTATTTTTTCTTAAAAAAGAAAAAAAAATAATTTCCCCCTTTGGAAACAAATAAAAAAAGAGGAAAGAAAAATGAGAAGGCGACCAACCAAATCCCCTTTCTTCTATTTTTTATTTCTTTTTTTATTACTATCGAGTCACAATAAAAAAAATGTTTGTAAAAATAATCACCTTAAATGATTATTTTCAGAAATATTTTTTTTATTGTGGTTTGATAATAATAAAAAAAAAGAGAGAAGGAAGATTTCACCAAACTTTCAAAGATTTCGCTCAAATTTCCTAAAAGATTATACAAAAATTTTAAATTATGACACAAAACTTCGCAAATGTTTAAAAAAAGTGCAGAGATTTCACAATAATTTCAAAGATTTCACAGATTCAAACAAATCTTCAGAAACATTTCACAAAGATAGCACAACAATTTCAAAAGATTAAAAAAAAATGGAGAAACACTTTACAGATTTCAAAAAAGTTTTAAAAATTCTGCTAAAATTTCGCAAGGATTTTAAAGATTTCAGAAAATTTTACAGATTTCAGAAAAACTGCAATATTTTCATAGATTTTAAAATATTTCATTGATTTCACAAAGATAATCGCTAACATTTTAGAAATTTTTAAAGAATTCACAATAATTTCAAAGATTTTAGAAAAATTTTAGAAAATTATTCAAATTTTTCAGTAAAATTGCAATGATTTCAGAGATTTAAAAATATTAAAAAATATTGCAATGATTCCAAGAAGATTTCGCTAAGAGTTGAGAAATTTCAGAAGATTTAACAATAATTTCGAATATTTTAAAGATTAAAAAAAAATTCAGAACTATTTAAAAAATATTTTACGAATATTTCTAAAATATGACTAAAATGTCCTGAAGGATTGTACAAAAATTTAACCAATTTAAAATGATGTCACAAATATTCAAATAAGAAAGAAAATAAATTAATTCACAGAAATTAAGAGATTTCAATAATTTCGCAGATTTAAGAAAAACTGTAAAGATTTCACAGATTTTACCAAGTTTTTGGAAGATATTCCAAAAATTTCACCAATATTGAAAATAGTTTCCAAAAATTTTACAAAAGATTTCACAATTTTTTTTTTTAATTTTAAATATTTCAAAAAATCTCTAAAAAAATCGCTAAGATTATAGAAATTTCCGAAGAATTGACAATAAATTCGAAGAATTTAGTTTTCAAACAAAAAATTTCAGAAATATTAAAAAAATATTTTACAAAAATTTTAAAAATTTCAGATTCAAATTCTGCTTTCAAATTAACTTCAAATATTTCACACATTTCAAAAATAATTCAGAAATATTTCACCGAAATTTCAAAGATTTGGCTAAAATGCCCTAAAGGATTGTACACAAATTTAACCAATTTAAAATTATGTGACGAATATTAAAAAAAATAATAATAATTCACCGAAATGAAGAGATTTCAATAATTTCACAAAGATTTAAGAACAACTACAACGATTTCACAGATTTTCAAAGATTTTAAAAGATTTTAATGATTTCACAATAATTTAAAAGATTTCAACAAATTTTCAAATGATATTCCAAAAATTTAACCCAAATTAAAAATAGTTTCCAAAAATTTTACAAAAGATTAAAAAAATTTTTTTTATTTTAAATATTTCAGAAAATTTCCCAAATATTTTTAAAAAATTGAAATGATGTCACAGCTTTTAAAATATTTCAATGATTCCAAAAAAAATTCGCTAAGATTATAGAAATTTCCGAAGATTTAACAATAATTTCAAAGAATTTACAGATTTCAAACAAAAAATTTCAGGAATATTTTACAAAGATTTCCCAAAAAATTGAAAGATTTGAAAAAAACTGCAAGAATTAAAAAAAAATACAATGATTTCACACATTTAAAAAATAAATCAGAAATATTTCACCAAAATTTCAAAGAACTGACTAAAATGGCCTAAAAGATAGTACAAAAATTGGACTAATTTAAAATTATGTCATAAAATTACACAAATATTTCAAAAATTGCAATTATTTCAGATATTAAGAGAGAATCTTAGAATTTATTTTAATTAATACAAAATTGCATTTGTTCTTTAACTTTTCGGTTGAAAATTCAACTCTTTTTTTGAAAGTTTTTTTTTTTATTTTAAAGTTTAACTGCTTTAGCATAAATTAAATTCATATTTTGGTGTTGAAAAATGAACTGAAATCTTTTCTGGATGAAGGTTCCACTTATAAAAAAAATGTGTCATTTTTTATTACAAATTCATCTGTTTTAGCACAAAATTTAATCTTCTCTGGATAAAAATGCAACTATTTGGTAGAGAATTCAACGATTTTATTAAAAATTCTCCCTTTTTGGTTGAAAAAATTCGTCTTTTTTGGATGAAAATTCTCTTTTTTTTGTAATTAAAAATTCTTCTGCTTTAAGATAAATTTAATATTTTTTGATAAAAATACAACTATTTGCTAGAAAATTCAACAATTTTATTAAAAAGTCATCCTTTTTGGTTAAAAATTTTGGAGTGAAAATTCAATTTTTTTTGGTAGAAAATTATTTCTTGTTAAAAAAAGCATAGTTTCATCGTGAAAAATCTTAAAAAATCACTTTTTTTTAAAGATTTATATTTTAAATTGAAAAGTTATCTCGTTGGTTAAAAGTTTAATTATCGTGCTATAAATTAATCTTTTTTAATTAAAAATTCAACTACTTGGGTCATAGTTAAACTACATTGTGAAAGTTTTTTAATGAAGGCTTATGTCTGGTTGAAAATTTAACTGTTTAGCGGACCATACTTTTTTGTTTGTTTGTTTATAATTAATTTTTTAACAGTAAATGTAACTTTTCCACTTTTTTAAGATCGATATTTTTTAGTTAAAAATTCGGGTTTTTGTTGTTGTAAAAAATAATTCTTAAGTTTGAAATTCCCTTTTTTTTGCGTAAAAATGCATCAGTTTCGTGGAAAATTATTTTTTTGTTGAACAGTCATATTTTTGGTTTGAAAATTGAATTTTTGTAAAGAAAATTTTTCTGCTGGTTTGAAGGTTCAATAATTTAGATAATCTTTTATTTATTTTTTGAGAGAAAATTCATTATTTGTTGGAAATTTGTCTTTTTGGTTTTAAAATTCTTTTCTTTTGTTGTATAAATTTCATTATTTTTTTATTAAAATATAAACTATGACACTTTTTTGTTGGCAATATGTCTTTTTAGGTTGGATATTCAACTATTATGTTAAAAATTCAATTATTTTGTTGAAAAATTCCCGAATTTACATTTCCAATGAGAAATAATTTTCCATTTAAAAAAAGTAAAAACTATTTTTTTTACCAAACCCTTTAATTGTTTACATCATAGTTAAATCCGTTACCAAATTGTTGATTTTTCAAACAAAAAAAGATTAATAGTTTGCGTTTTTAAACCATGAAAGTTCAATTTTTAACCAAAAAATTAAGCAGATGAATTTCTACTGAGGAAAATCAATTTTCAATTAAAACAACAACGAAAAAAACGAATTTTCTACAAAAAAGTTGCATTTTATATCAAATTTTTTAATTTTCAACAAAATAGTTTAATCCTCAACCAAAATAGATAAATCTTCAACTAAGAAGTTGCATTTTTAACCAAAAAGAGATGAAATTTCTACCAAAAAGAGAATTTTCTACCAAAAAAAATTTTCAATCAAGAATAAAAATTAATGTTAAGCAAATTGTTCAATTTTCAACAAAAAAGATTAATGTTTATCAAAAAATTGTATAGTTGATATTTCAACTACAAAACTTTAATAAACAATAAAAAACAGTTAGATTTGACCAAAAAGTATATCTTTTCAACATAAATTGAGAATGAATTTTCAATAAAAACAAAAACCAAATTTCTACAAAACAGTTCAATTTTATACCAATTTGTTGAATTTTCAATCCAAAAAGCCTAATTCTCTATCAAACAATTTAATTTTAAAAACAAGAGCATGAAATAACAACAAAAAGTTAATTTACAATTAATCAGTTGACTTTTTTTAACAAAATGTTGGAATTTGTAGTTTAAAAAAACTGGTTTACAGCAAAACTAATTTTTAATTAAATTTTTCAATCAAAAAAATAACGAACTTTCAACTAAAATTATGAATCGTCAATGAAAAAAAATGAAATTTAAAAAAATTCGTTTAACTTTCAACCAAGAAGTGGAATTTTTAATGAATAATTTTTTTGGTTCAAAATTCTACTTTTTGGTTACAAATTCTATTATTTAGTTGAAGATTTAATTATTTTATTAAAAATTAAAGTCTTTTGTTAAAAAGAAATCGTTTTTGGACGAAAAATTATATTGTTTGGCAGAAAATTAATTTTTTTAAATTGAAAATTCATATTGTTTGGTTGAACATTAATTTTTTTTTTAATGAAAATTAATTCTTTTTATTTGAAAATTCTATTATTGTATTTTCGTTTAATAAATAATTTATTTTACTTCAAAAACATACTTTTTGTGAAAATTCAACGATTTTTTTGAAAAAGTCATCGTTTTTGGTCGAAAATTTATACTTTTGTAGAAAATTCATAATTTTTTGTTGAAAATTTATCTTTTGGGTAGACAAAATTTTTTTTTTTAGTTGTTGAAAATTCACTTTTTGTGCTTGAAAGTTAATAATTTTTATTAAGAAGTCTACTATTATATTTTTGGTGTTTAGTTTAAAATTCTACAAATTGTTTGAAAGTTTATTTATTTTATTGAAAATTGAACTAGGTTCTTAAAAAGTCACCTTTTTTTGTTCAAAATTAACCTCTTGGTTCAAAAAATCTATTTCTATTGAAATTTAGTTCTTTTTATCAAAAACAAAAAAAAAGTATTATATTTCTTTTTCAGAATTATTCTGAATTCAACTATTTTGTTTAAAGAGTCATATTTTTTGTAAAATGTTGATACTTTTTGGATTGAAAAGTCTCTTTTACTTTAAAAATCGTCTTTTTGGGTGGACAATTCCACTATTTACTAAAAAAAATCACTTATTGGGTAATAATTCATCTCTTGGTTAAAAATTCTACTATTTGGTTGAAAATTTAAGTGTTTTGTTAAAAAGTAATCATTTAAGGACGAAAAATTATATTGTTTAGCAGAAAATTAATTTTTTTTAATTGAAAATTCATATTTTTGGGTTGAACATTCATCGTTTTTTTATTTAAAATTGACTCTTTTTATTTGAAAATTCCATTATTATATTTTTGTTTAATAAATAATTTCTTTTACTTAAAAAAAAAAATTGTTGTGAAAATTCAACGATTTTTTTGAAAAAGTCATCGTTTGTGGTCGAAAATTTATACTTTTGTAGAAAATTCATATTTTTTGTTGAAATTTTATGTTTTTAGATTTGAAAGTTAATAATTTTTATTAAGCAGTCTACCATTATATTTTTGGTGTTTAGTTTAAAATTCTACAAATTGTTTGAAAGTTTATTTATTTTATTGACAAATGAACTAGGTTCTGAAAAAGTCACCTTTTTTTGTTTAAAATTAACCTCTTTGTTCAAAAAATCGATTTCGATTGAAATTTAGTTCTTTTTATCAAAAACAAAACAAAAGAGATTCATATTTTTTTGTACAATATTGATACTTTTGGATTGAAAATTCTCTTTTACTTTAAAAATCGTCTTTTTGGGTGGAAAATTCAACTAATTGCTAAAAAAAATCACTTTTTGGCTGAAAATTCATCTCTCGGTTAAAAATTCTACTATTTGGTTGGAAATTTAACTGTTTTGTTTAAAAGTCATCTTTTTGGTTAAAAATTGGTCTTTTTTTTAATCAAAATTTCAACTGATTTATTAAACACTTGTATTTTTGGATAGAAAATCAATCCTTTTGGTGTAAAAATCCTCATTTGTTAGAAAAGTCATATTTTTTAGTTGAAAATTCGTCTTCTTTGCCTCAAATTAAAAATTTAAGATTATGTTTGAAAATGCAACTCTTCCTGGTTAAAGTTTAATCTTTTTTGTTTGAAAATTCGATCATTTGGTTCAAGATTCGTCGATTAGGAAAGTGTAATAAAAACTGTGTTTGGTGTGCAAGTTGTAAATTTGAATAAAATTGTACTTTTTTAACTGAAAAAAGGTGACAAAAGATGAGAAAGCCGAAAATAGGAGAAAAAGGTGACAAATTCCCAAAAATGTGTGACAAAAGGTGACAAAATTTAAAATAGGTGACAAAAGGCGACACTCTGTGATCAGTGATATTTTAAATTCCTTAACATGTCTATGTTTTATTCTTTCAAGTAATGAATACCGTAAGAGCTAAAAAACAATTTTTAAATCCTTTATCAAATATTCAAGAATATTTTTGCGTTTCAAATACCACTTCTAAATACTAATATATCCCTAACACCTATAACATTCTTATGTTGATCCTAAACCTTTTAAAACCAAAAAATTCCTAAAACTCAGCATCAAATCTTCAAGAATATTTTAGCATTTCAAATTCTACAATTCAATCGCATAGAATACCTAAAAAATAATTCAACAAACTGCAAGATTCGCTTTTCAAAAGTTACAAAAAAATATTTTAAAATTCTCATAAACTCTTAAGAAGACTCGGAAAAAATACATACCTTGAAAGGCCTAACTCCATAATGAGTCAATAGATGGCCTTTGAGGGCATAAAGTCGATTGAAATGTCGACCGCAGCCATCCTTCGGACAGACCCATGTTTTTCCCTGATCAGCATTCGACACCGGTTGCAAAACCTCATCAGTAATACCCAAATCCTCAAGAGCATTCGATATAATCAAATCATGACTGCTCGCCGAATTATCTTTTCCAGAATCAACACTCCCATTCCACATTGTTGCATCGATTCTCGGAAAATTGCCAGTCGCTTGAATCAACTCGGACGTTTTGCCCTGATAAATTTGCTCCTCCTTCCCATTGTTGATCACTATTTGCGTCATATTCGAGACCTTGTCGGTCGATATAGCAACAAGCGCCATAATACCATCAGAATCTTCAATCGGATTGTCTTCCTTCTCAAAACTCTCATGGCCAACTTTTCTTTCTGCGAGTCTCTTGCGCTTTTTTGCAATGCCCGACTCTTTGCCCTTCATTTTCACCGGTTTCCGATCATCAAGAATTCGGATACCGGCTTCCGAAAGATCGTTGATGAACTCAACAGTTGTTAGTCCTCCGAGATAATTTTCATCTATGATGTAACTCTCAACATTCTGTCTCAAATCATCAGCCTGAACTTCGCCAATCAGTTGGGAATTTATTGACAAGTTTCGATCGAAATCGCGAACGTAGACTTGAGTGGACTTGTCGCAGAGATCGATATCAGTTTCCAGGTTGAGCGAAGACACCTGTTGCAGGCGAACGCACTCATTTGGATCATTGACAACATTTAGGGAGGAAACTGGGAGAGCGCTTGTTGATGGGAGAATTTCACCAGCGACCATCATGTCCGGGGCGAGTTCAAGTGGATCCAGGGGATCATATTGCAATCCGGGTATTCGGAATTCGTCACTGGTGCAGGTGTCGAGTAATTTTTCATTTTGAAGCTCGTGAAGGATCGGATCGTAGGCGAGATTCAGTTTTTTGTCGGACAAATCGATATCAATCGCAAGATCGGAATCTTTGACCAAAAAAGTGTGCTGGAGTTCATTGCCCAGATAACTGGGAACACTGCCTTCCGGTTTCATAGATTCAAGATCCATGCTTGAGACAGAATCTGTGCGAACCTTGAGCCATTTATCAATGTTCGCCACTGTTTCGGCATCTGCCGTTTTTTGGGTTGAATGTGTACTTTGTATAACAGTACTGTCGTCGCTTATCTGAAAAGTAATTTACAAATTACAGGGTGGTAGGTTTTAAGAGAAGAGAAAAATTTCCCGGTGCGCAAACATTTGACAGGGTCAATTAAATTAAAAAATTCGAACTATCAGAGCTAATCAGGGTGGTGCACAGTGACGTGAAATGGAAAAAGGGTGCTCAAAATACAGTGAAACTCTTTTATACCGCCGATTTTGGGGCTGACCTTGAGTGTGAATTAACTCATTGTAGCCCGCTCCGCTTTTGTTTCTTCACGCTTGACTGCTCGCCTGAGTGACAACCGCTGACCCCGCGGCCCCCGCGCAGTTCCTTTTATACCTACCTACGGCGCAGCTTCAATTCTCGGAATGGCTACAGAAGGGAGGGCTATTGAAGTGTTTCACTGTAACGTGTAGGACGCAATTCATTACCGATTTGAGGTTTTTTTAAAGAAAAATTCAGCGTTCAATTTTGAACAAAATTATGAAAGCCGCTTTTTTTATTTAAACTTTAATGTTAATTCAAAAAGAGCGTAAATAACAAAATTCTTGACTTGTTGATTGTTATATGCAAATTATATTCACAAATAGCCAAAATCTTGGATTGTTTGCTCGCAAAGGATAATTGTGCATTAAAATTGCGTGCCTTTACCGTAAAAATGACACTTGATCATGAAAATTTGTCACCTGATATTTGTTTAAATTTTTTCAAACAAATTATATAAACAAATACCTATTATCGGCATTTATGGGCAAAAAGAATTGTTTTTTCTTCTTATTCTGTACAAATTATTTTGTCAGTGATTTTAATAAAAGAAAATTGGTTAACCGATATTTGCTAACAACTTTTTAAAATAAATTATATAAACAAATGTTTATCGGAATTTACTGGAAAAAATTTCATTTTTTTACGGGACGGACTCAGTTCGAATATTCTACATAGAATGTCAGAAAAATCAGTTTACGGTTGGTTCTAAATTCACAGTGGTTTTTCATTTGATTTGTACCAGCCCCATGCATCGCCCCCACTTTTATGTTTTCTTACGATCCGGAGGGGAATTGCCGGTTAAACTAATCCAACAGATGGCGCCGCAAAAAGTAAGTCTGTCTTTTTCATTGAATTGCATTAAGAAAAAGCAAAAATAATTAAAAACTTAATGCTGTTTGCAAATAAACAAAAAGTATATATGAAAAAATAAGAGTAGGTATTACTAATTATTAAAAAAAAAGAAATAGTCATGAAAATATGTAGTTTAATATGAATAAAATTTAATTTTCAGATACATTTTGAAAGCAGTTGGAACTTTATATTTTTGTGATTTATTTTATTGATATTATTGATTTTATTATTTGTTCTAGTTAAAAAAAAATATTTATTGTTCAAATTATTAATGTAGCTAATGAAAAAATTAATAATATTTATGACCTCAATGAGAACAATATTTAAAACACATACATGATCAGAATAATTAATTAAAACTATATTATTTATGTCCAATATGAATATAATAATAATTAAAATATGTAAGACTACATCTTAAGTCTACATCATATATACATTTATACAGTGCAATCATTTATTTGTTGCTTAACCTTGAAAGCTTTTTTCTCGCTGCATTCAACCCCCAATAATGTTATTAAACATTTTTAATTTAAAGAAGATTTTGAATTAAATAGTTAATTATATTATTGCAAACCTCATTTCTAAAATGAACAGATTATAAACTATCAAACTCAATAAACAAACGTATCGCACTCAAAAAGAACTTGACATTAATGTAAGTATCACATTTAATAACAAAAATAATTTAAAAGTTTATAATAACTATTGTTATAAACAATTCTTGTGGCAAAAAATATTAGAATTTGAGATTTTTCAAATTATTATTTCCTTCAAGCGCCAGAAAGACTTCAGGTATTCCTTAAAACAATAAATATTTAATAATATTTGATAAAATATAAAAATTTAAATTTTTGTAAGCACATTAGATAAACAAATTCAAAATTTTGGTCCTTTCGCATAGATTTTTTGTTATATGAGAAGTTAACAATAACCATTGTCATAAATAATTTTCGTGAAAAAATATCCAAATGTAAGGTTTTATCAAAAATTTTATTTTCTTTAATCGCTATAATGGCTACGGATATTCCTTAAAAAATGTATCTTTGATCATATTTAGTGGAATATAACAACTTACATGTTTATAAACGAGTTACATAAAAAATTTCCCAATGTTGGCAGTTTCACTTGGAAAAAGTCGGGTTTTCATTCGTAATAGATTGGAAATGAATCATAACAGTACATTCAAGATTCACTCAATACAAAATCTTTTGACAATAACCCACTACTTGGCCATCAAAGAAAATTTAAATTTGATAAAACCTTAAGTTTAAATATTTTTTCACAAGAATTGTTAATAACAGTGATTATTGTTAATTTTTCTAATATTTTTGTGACTAGTAGTCATTCGTCCAATAGCTTAAAACATTTCCAGTGCAAAAAAAAATTCGATGCGAAAGGGCCAACATTTTTAATTTGTTTACAAAAATTTTAATTGTTATATTTTATCAAATATTATTAAACATTTATTATTTTAAGGAATACCTTGAAGGAAATTATAATTTGAACAATCTCAAATTCTAATACTTTGCCACAAAAATTGTTTATCACAGTGGTTATTATAAACTTTGAAATTATTTTTTTTATTAAATGTCATTTCTACATTAATGGGAAGCACTTTTAGCAACAACAAAAAATTTCACCGATAATAAGACTTTGTTCATACTTTGACTGGAAAAATTATTAATAAAAAAATAGAGGAGACAAAAGTTCGGAGAGTCAAGATCTAAAAAATGGAATGATTTTTAATTAAAAACAGAAAAATTCAAAATCGCAAGAAAATTGAAGGTTCTGGACATTTTTGAATTAAAAAAGTGCATTTCAATAAAAATGTTTATTTTAGAAATGAGGTTTGCAATAATATAATTAACTATTTAATTCAAAAGCTCCTTTAAATTTAAATTTTTAAATAAAATTATTAGGGGTTGAATGCAGCGAGAAAAATTTTTAAATATTGTTTAAATATTAAATATTGTTGTCATTGAGGTCTTAAATATTATTAATTTTTTCGTTAGCTACATTAATAATTTCAGCAATAAATAATTTTTTTAACAATAACAAATAATAAAATCAATAAATCAGCAAAATAAATCAAAAAAATATAAAGTTCGAACTGCTTTCAAAATGTATCTCAAAATACTTTATTCATATGAAACTACATATTTTCATAAGTTTTTCTTTTTTTTTAATAATTAGTAAGAGTTACTCTTATTTTTTCATCTATTTTTTTGTTTTTGTTTTTTTGCAAACAGCATCAAGTTTTTAATTATTTTTGCTTTCTCTTAGTGCAATTCAATGAAAAAGTCAGGCCTACTTTTTGTGGCGCCATCTGTTGGATTAGTTTGACCGACCCCCCCCCCCAGGATCATAAGAAAACTTCTACTACATACGCATAGACGGTCGAGGCAGGGGGCTGATTTGTACATAACTTTATTAAAAACAAAAGAAAAAATTGTCACTTAGTTGTATTTTGTTTGTCATAATGTTATGTACAAATCGAATGAAAAACAAATGAAAAACGAATGCCCAAAAGGACATTTTTTTGTCAGTAAATTTCGATAATAAACATTTGTTAATACAATTTATTAAAAAAATTATAAACAAATTCCAATTAACAAATTTTCTTTAATTAAAATCACTGACAAAATAGTTTGTACATAATGAGATAAAAAACTATTCTTTTTTGCCCATAAATGCCGATAAGAGGCATTTGTTTATATAAATTGTTTAAAGAAATATAAAAAAATGTCAAGAATTTTGTTGTACACGCACCCCTGTGCATCAAATTCAAACTATATTAAGCAAGGGAAAATTTTGTCCCATAAGATAAAAAATAAAACCGTCAAAATCGACATTTTCCCCTCTTTTTGCATTAACATAAAAATTTCAAATAAACACAAATTGAAAAAACAGCTCTAAAAATTCTGTTCAAAATTGAACGCTGAATTTTTCTAAAAAAAAAATCCAAAATCGGTAATGAATTCCGCCCTACAAGTTATTTTGAGCCCCGTATTTTCATTTCCCCCGAGGTAATATCCCGGTCAAGTTTTTCAAATTTCCCGGTCAATTAAAAGTAAAATATTCATATTTGCCGCAAAAATCAAACATTGTTAATTTTGAAAATCCTTCAACACAACAAACCGAAAAATTGCAATAAAACTGAATTTCGCAACAAATACCTGAACTTTCCACTAAAAAATAGCAATTTTCAACAAAAATGGAAAAGTTAAACTTTTCGTTAGAAAAATTAGAATTGTAGTTGAATTTTAAGCCAAAACGATAAATTTTCAACTAAAATAATTAATATTTAACTGTAATGCTTGAATTTTCAACCAGAAAGATTTATCTTCAAACAACAAGATTAATTCTCTACCAGAAAATACAATTTTTTAGGGAAAAAAAACATTAAATTGTTAACAAAATAGTTTAATTTTCAATTAAAGGAGACAAATTTCCAATCAAATAGATGAATTTCAAACTGAAAAAAATCAACTTTCAACCGAAAATAGAATAGTTACATTTTTAATTAATGAAATTAATTTTTAACCTAATTCAGGAATTCTCAATCAAAATTATGAATCTTCAACTAGAATAGATGAATTTTATATGAAACACATGATTTTTCAAAAAAAAAAAAAAAAACAACAAAAATTAATCCACTGAAATAGTTGAATTTTCAAACTAACAAAAATTAATTTTTACTGAAAAAAAGATAAATTGACAACAAAAACTTGAATAATTAAATTTTAAGTTAATAAATTAATTAAAAGGCGAATTTTTAACTAGAAAAGATCATTTTTCAACCAAAAATTGAATAATTGTATTTTGAGGCAAAAAATGGATGTTCAACCAAACAAAAAAGTTTTTAATTAATCAACAAAATAGTTAAATTTTCGGGAAAACAATTTTTCAATCAAATATCTCATTTTCAACCAAAGAAATCAATTTTTAATTTAAATTATTAATCATTAAAACAAATAATTTTTAACAAAAGAGTTAAACTTTTAAGCCATTAACTATAGTTAGTAGTTTAATTTTGAGTCAAAAAACAAAACAAAAATCGACTAAAATGAAAATATATAAATAATAAATAAATGTAAATAACAATAATAAATAATAATCGACACTAAAATAATTAACTGAAATACTTGAATTTTCAAACTCAAAGATGAATTTTCAAACAACAAAATTAATTCTCTACCAAAAAATAAAATTTTTTAAATAAAAACAAAACATTAAATTTTTAACAAAATAGTTAAATTTTCAATTAAAGAAGACACAATTTCAACCAAATAGATGAATTTTGAACTAAAAAAAATCAACTTTCAACCGAAAATAGAATAGTTACATTTTTAGTTAATAAAATTAATTTTTAAAATAATTCGTAAACTTTTAATGAAAATGATTAATCTTGAACTGGAATAGTTGAATTTAAAATATAAAATGTGAGTTTTTAACAAAAACAATCAAAATTCAACTGAGATAGTTGAATTTTCAAACTAACAAAAATTTATTTTTACTGAAAAAAGATCAATTATTATCAACCAAAACTTAAATAATTAAATTTTAAGTTAAAAAATTAATGTTCAACCAAGCAGAAAAATTAAATTAATGAAATATTAAAATAAAATTATAAATATTTAAATAAAATAATTACAATAAAATTGCAACCAAAAAGAAAACACATTTTTAACAAAATATTTAAATTTCAAGGAAAAAATTCCTTCTTATAAAAAGAAAATACAATTTTTCAATCAAATAAATAGCTCATTTTTCAACCCAAGAAATTAATTTTTGATTAAAATTATGAATTTTTAACAAAGCAAAAAAAAATTTAACAAAAGAGTTAAACTTTTAAGCAATTAATTTTATTTCTAACCTAAAAGATGAACTTTCAACTGAAATGTTAAATATTTAACTGGAATACTTGAATTTTTTAACAACAAAAATAATTTTTATACAAGATTAACTTTCAAAGAAAAAATAATTTTCGATATTCGAGTGGAATAAGTTAAATTTTCATTTACAAAAATTAAAAACAACAAAAGAAAATTTTCAATTTAAAAAAATCGATTTTTTAACAAAACACGTCAATTTTTAATAATATAGTTCAATTTTCTATTAAAAAATACCAATTTTTATCAAAATTGTTGAATTTTGAACTGGGAAAGATCAATTTTTAACTAAAAATGGAACATTTAAATTTTCAGTTGAAGAAATTAATTTTCAACTAAACTAATGAATTTTTAACTAAAATTATCAATCTTCAACTGAAATAGTTGAATTTCCAAACTAACAAAAATTTATTTTTACTGAAAAAAAATTGTCAACCAAAACTTAAAAAAATAAATTTTAAGTTAAAAAAGTTAATGTTGAACCAAACAAATGAATTTTTAACAAAGAATAGGAACTAATCAACTAAGAAGATGAATATTTTTATGAAATAATTGAATTTTAGAACAAAAAGTTTAAATTTCAACCAAGAAGATTAATTGCTACAAAAGGGGAATTTTCAACTGAAAAAAATCATTTTTTAACCAAAAATTGAACGATTCAATTTTGAGGCACTAAATTAATGTTCAACCAAAGAAACCAGTTTTTAAATAATATTATGGAAAATTTAACCGGTATAGTAGTGACATTTTTAGTTGGAAAAAATTTCAATTTTAAAGGAAACAAATTTTTAAGAAAATACTTAAATTTTAAGAGAAAAAAATGCTTTTCAGCACAGAAAAAAATAATTTTTCAATCAAATAGCTCATATTTCAACCCAAAAAATTAATAACCAACAAGAATAATTTGTATATAAGAAGATTAACTTTTAAAGAAAAAAATTATTATCAACATTCAAGTGGAATAGGTTAAATTTTCAGTTACAAAAATTACAATCAACAAAAAAAATAACTTAAAAAAATAGTTACATTTTCAAATAAAGTGATTAAATTTAAACTAAAATTGTAAATCTTTGACTAGAATAGTTTAATTTCAAACGAGAAATATATATTTTTAACTAAGATGGTGAATATTTAAATGATATAATTTAATTTTTGACCAAAAAGATTTTTTGATCGAGTAATTTTATTTCCAATCCAAAACATAAATTTTCAACTAAAATGATAAATATTTAACAGGAATACTTAAATTTTCAGTCAACAACAAGATGAACTTTGAAAGAAAAAGATAATTTTCCATTTTAAAAAATCAATTTTTTCAACAAAATAAGTGTATTTTAAACAATATCCTTTAATTTTCTATTAAAAAAAAGAACAAATTTTCATCGAAATTGTTGAATTTTGATCTAAGAAAGGTCAATTTTCAACTAAAACTGGAACAGTTGAATTTTCAGTTAATGAAATTAATTTTCATGCATTTTTATTTTAAGATCAAACAGAATTTTTTTTACAACAAAATTTGTAATGTTAAAAAAGCATTAAAAGGATATACAATTAAAAAACAGACTTCCATTTTATTTTTCAGCTCATTAGAGAAAAAATAACAATAGTTAAATTTTTAGATAACAAAAAATTGATTTTCAACAAAGTCGCTAGATTTTCAGACAGATGAATTTTTAATTAAAATTATTAATCTTCAATAAAAAATTAATTTTTAATAAATGAGTTAAACTTTAAACCAAGTAGTAGAATTTTTAAATAAGTATAAAGTGGAAAGTACTAATACTTTTTAATTGAATAATTTAAAATGAAATGCATCTAAATTTTAAAAAATGAGAATTTTTAACTTTTATAAATTGTAGAGTTCAAAGATTCAGATTAAATTCCAAAAATATAAATCAGGGTTATCATTTTCAATGCTCTAAATGGCAAAAAAAAGCAAGCGCGACTAGCAGTGAAGGGGAGGAAAAAAGGAAAAGAGTGGCTGGGGAAG
>NC_046661.1:92586619-92673772 GCF_010883055.1 Belonocnema kinseyi
AATGCGAAAGAGTAGAATATAAGTAGTAGTTAAGTTAGACTAAGGATGGAATTGTCAATATATGTACAGGGAGCGGTGGCCCTCAAACCCGTAAAAGGGAGAGATTAAATACATACATTAAAACTTTAACCAATAATTTGATTTAAACTGAACAATTTTTACATTAGAAGTTGAATTATTTTAATTTTAAATAGTTTAGATATTCTTAAAAAGCTTCAAAATTCTGTTAAAGCCTTGCAAAATTTTAAAAAGATTATGGATTTTTTGTTCAAAATATCCCAAACTCACACGCTTCGTTTAAATTATTTGAAATTATTTCAAGTTTTTATTTAATTTTGAATCCTTTCAAAACCCCTAAATATCTCTAAAAATTCCTCGAGTTGTTCTAAAAATAATAAGTCTTCAATTATTATTTATATATAAAAATTCAACAATTACACTTACAAATTGATAAATTTTTAAATAGAACAATTAAAATCGTTAGGTACAACATTTAAAAACTCTTTCAAATTTCAAGGCTTTCTATTTTAAACAACTAAATTGTTTCGACTAAACTCGCAAAATTCCAAAATTTTAAAAGGATTTAGAACAGTTCACAAATCAATTATTGTTTACTTTTTTACACTTTTTTCCAATTGTTAATTTTTAAGTCTTCCAAGGCTGAATTTTTAAATACTTTAAATTAGATATATACCTTAAAAATGAATATCTAAAATAAAAAAATTTGTTATGTAAAAGATTTTTGAATGACGCATCGTAAACTGAATGATATCATAATTAAAGAAGATAAAAATTCAACTAATTATTTTTAAAATGGTTAAAAATTAATTTGGGCAGATTTTATTTTATAAATTTGTAAATTTCACGGTCAAAAATAAATTCACTGTCATTTCCTGGTTCTCAATTAGTTTCGCTAATTCTAGTTTTGACTAGAAATTTTTAACCAAAAAAACAAACAAACGTTTCTTCAAGAATAGAGTTAAATTTTCCGCAAAACAATTGAATTTTCAACCCGCAAATATTAATTTTCTACCAAAAAACGAATTTTCCAGAAAATAGTTTAATTTTTAAGTAAACAGATAAATTTTCAAATAAAATGATAATTTTTCAACAAAAAAGTTATATTTTTACTAAAAAAAAAAGGAAATTTTAACCATCAAGATTACTTTTCTACAAATAGAAAAAAAATGTCAATAAAATAGTAAAATTTTCAACCGAACAGTAGAATTTTAAACCAAAAAAGATGATTTCTCAACCATACAGATGAATTTTTAAACAAAAAGATTAATTTTCTATCAAAATAAGACGACATTTTAACAAAATTCTTGAATTTTGAAGCCTAAAAGACAAATTATGAACCAAAGATTTGAATTTGTAACCCAAACATATGATTTCTCAACAAAAAAGTTTATTTTCTAAGACATAGTTAAAATTTCCAATGAATTGGTTTTTTTTTTTACCAAAATAGTTGGATTTTCAACAACAAAACTAATTATTAACCAAGAGGATGAATTATCATCTTAAATTATGAATAATTAAGAAATAAATTTTCTAATAAAAGATTTACATTCTTAACCAAATAGTATAATTTATGACAAAATAATTTAAAATTTTTTAAATAGTTCAATTTTGAACTGCATATCTAAATGTTTAACCTAGAAAGATAAATTTTTAACCAAGAAGGTTAATTTTCTACCAAAAAGAACGACTTTTCAACCAACTTCTTGAATTTTGAAGCCTAAAAGACAAATTATGAACCAAACATTTGAATTTTTAACCCGAAAATATGATTTCTCAACAAAAAGTTAAATTTCTACCACATAGTTAAAGTTTTTAATAAATAGACTAATTTTCAATAAAAACAGTTGGATTTTCAACCAAAAAGCACAACATTTAACACAATAGTTTAATTTTCAACTAAAAAGTATAAATTCGTATCCAAATAGTCGAATTTTTAACAAAATAATTACATTTTTTTAAATAGTTGAACTTTTAACTAAATATATACATTTTCGACCCAGAGAGATAATTTTTTAACCAAGAAGATTAATTTTTTATCAAAAAACATAACTTTTGAACAAAATCCTTGAATTTTGAAGCCTAAAAGACGAACTATCTTCTAAATATTTGAGTTTTTAACCCGAAAATATGATTTGTAGACAAAAAACTTAATTTTGTACCACATAGTTATAGGTTTTCAAATAAATAGATTAATTTTCTATCAAACCAGTTGGATTTTCAACCATAAAGCACAAC
This sequence comes from Belonocnema kinseyi, assembly GCF_010883055.1. Classification (NCBI taxonomy): domain Eukaryota; kingdom Metazoa; phylum Arthropoda; class Insecta; order Hymenoptera; family Cynipidae; genus Belonocnema; species Belonocnema kinseyi. The sequence continues at coordinate 92,588,876 of NC_046661.1, forward strand.
ACTGAACAAAATCGTTGAATTTTCAACTAAAATTAAAAATTCGTAACCAAATAGTCGAATTTTTAACAAAATAATTTTAAAAAATTGTAACTAGTTGAATTTTTAACTAAATTTCTAATTTTTTTAACCCAGAAAGATAATTATTTAACCAAGAAGATTAATTTTCTACTAAAAAAAGACAAATTTTCAATCAAATTGTTTAATTCTGAAGCCTGAAAAACAAATTATGATCCAGACATTTGAATTCTTAACCCAAAAAGATGATTTCTCAAGAAAAAATTAATTTTCTACCATATAGTTAAATTTTTAAATAAATAGATTAATTTTCCATCCAAACAGTTGGATTTTCAACCAAAAAGTAGAACATTTAACAAAATAGCTGAATTTTCAACTAAAAAAATATAAGTTCGTAATCAAATGGTCGAATTTTTAACAAAATAATTTAAAAAGTTTTTTAAATAGTTGAATTTTTAACTAAATAACTAAATTTTTATCACAGAAAGATAATTTTGAAACTAAGAAGAAGAATTTTTTACCAAAAAACACGACTTTTTAGCAAATATCTTGAATTTTGAAGCCTAAAAGACAAATTATGAACTAAACATTTAAATTTTTAACCCAAAAATATGATTTCTCAACAGAAAAGTTAATTTTCTACCACATAGTTAAATTTTCAAATAAATTAATTAATTTTCCATAAAAATAGTTGGATTTTCAACCAAAAAGCACAACATTTAACAAAATAGTTTAATTTTTAACTAAAAAGTATAAATTCGTAATCAAATAGTCCAATTTTTCACAAAATAATTTAAAATATTTTTAAATAGTTGAAATTTTAACTAAATATCTAAATTTTTAACACAGAAAGATAATTTTTTAACGAAGAAGATTAATTTTCTACCAAAAAAAGACAAATTTTCAACCAAATTGTTGAACTCTGAAGCCTAAAAGACAAATTATGAATCAAACATTTTAATTTTTAACCCGAAAAAATGATTTTTCAACAAAAAAGTTAATTTTCTACCACACAGTTAATTTTCAAATAAATAGATTAATTTTCCATAAAAACAGTTGGATTTTCGGCCAAAAAATACAACATCTAACAAAATAGTTTAATTTTCAACTAAAAAGTATAAATTCGTAACCAAATAGTGGAATTTTTAACAAAATAATGAAATTTTTTTTAAATATTTGAATTTTAACTAAATATCTAAATTTTTAACCCAGCAAGATAATTTTTTAACCAAACAATTTTTCAACAAAATTCTTGAATTTTGAAGCCTAAAAGACGAACTATCTACGAAATATTAAAATTTTTAATCTGAAAATATGATTTCTCAGGAATAAAGTTCATTTTCTAACAAATAGTTAATTTATTAAATAATTAGAGTAGTTTTATACCAAAAAGTTTAATTTTCATCTAAAATTATGAATAAAAAAGAAATTAATTTTTAACAATAAAGTTAAACCTTCAAAAAAATAGTTGAATTTACAAACAAGAAGTTCTATTTTTTACCAAAAGACGAATTTAAAAAGAAATACTTTAAATTTAAAACCTAAAAATGGAATAGTTAAATTTGTAGTTTTAAAAACTAATTGATAAAAATATTAGAAACCAGTTAAATTCAAACAAAAAGGCGAATTCGGAACAAAATAAAATTCTCAAATTAAAATATGAATTCTTAATAAACCGTATTAATTTTTCATCTAAAAAGACGATTAGTTTTTTTCAAAATACATGCATTTTCTATAAAATAGTACAGTTTCAACCAAAAAAATAAATCTTTAAAAAATTAACAAAATAATGCAAATTTAAATCAAATAATGGAATCTTGAACCAAAAAAAAAGATAAATTTTTAAACTAATAATTAAATTTTCAACCAAAAAGATTAATTTTGTCATCAAACACATTAGGTTTGTAAAAAAAGTTCAATCTGTAAGATTATTTTAAAAGAATTACTTTATATTCTACAAAAAATGGAATAGGTTAAATTTTAAATAAAAAAAAATCACGAAAGTAGTTCAACTTTCAATCAAGAAGACGAATTTTCAAATGGATAAATTATTATTTAACCAAAAATAAAATTGTTAAATTTTCAGTTCAAAATAAATTTTGAACAAAAAAGTTTAATGAGATTAATTTTCTACCAAAAAAAATAGCAATTTTGAACTACGAATGATAAGTTTTCAAGAAAAAATTTAAGTTAAATTTTAAGTAAAAAAATTAATTTTTTACCAAAGACATGAATTTTTTTTGATATTATACAATATTTAACTGAATTAGTTAAATTAAAAAAAATATTTCTAACAAGAAAAAACGAATTTTAAACTGGTATAGTTTAATTTTAAACTAAAAAAATTAATTTTAAAGGAAATGGAAATTTTGTCAAAAAAATAATTGAAATTTCAAATGAAAATAATAATTCTCGACAAAAAAAACCCGATAATTTTTATTAGAAAATTAAAAATTTCAACTAAAATGATGAAATATTCATCTGAGTTAGTTTAATCTTAACTGAAAAGTAATTATTTAACGAAAAAGATTGCAAAAAAAATTAATTAAACAATCAATTTTAAGCGAAATCAAACATTTGTCTACAAAATAGTTAAATTTTCAAATAAAAAATATTAATTTTCAGATAAAATTATGGAATATTTAACTGAATTAGTTACATTTAACCTAAAAGATAATTATTTTTAACAAAATAAAGTTAAAAAAAAGATAAATCAGTTCAAAAGTTTATTTTCAGCAAAAACAAAATGAATATTCGACTGAAATAGTTGCATTTTAAACCAATAAGATTAATTTTTTACAAAAATAGACGAATTTCCAACTAAAAAAGTTCAACTTTCGACTAAAAAATAAATACTTAAATTTTTAGTGAAAAACATTAATTTCGAACCAAAGAGGTGAATTTTCAACTATAATTATTGAATATTAAACTGAATTAATTTAAATTTTAAATTAAAAAAAAATCTTTAAACGAGAGATAAACCACAAATATATTACTTAAAATTTTCAGTTACAAAAATTAATTCCTGATATAAAAAAAAAAAACATTAATTTTCAGCAAAATATTTAAATCCAGAAATATAAAGCTAATTTTACGAGTAAAAAAACTCTTGCCGCAAATATGAATTTAATTTTGACACTATAATGGCAAAATAAGGACAAGATTTGAGAGTCTTAAAATTGAAAATTTACGGTCATAACTGTACCGAAACGATGTAATTATTAATTACAGTAAGAAAAAAAATAGAAACATCAAAACAGAGAAAAAATCAACAAATTAAATTGAAAACAAAACAAAAAACAAAGCGAATTACCTGACAGTTCGCATTCCACGTTTTTTCAGGAAATTCCTTTGTTGTTGATTTCGAAGATGCAGATTTTTTTCCTTTTTTAACTTTTTCCTCTTCGACATGTTCATAATCGTAAGACGAACCAGGAAATAAATCGCTATGGGAATTTTCTGTCTGTTCTGGGGTAGAAATTCCATCCTCGGGGCTATTAAACGAGGTTAACGAGAGAGGCTTGTTTGTTTTTTGACGTTGAAATATTCGGGGAATTTGCTTTGTTTTCACCGAAACCATTCCACTACGAGACATTTTTTCCCGTGGAAAACACACAGTGAAAACAATAATCACGACAAATCCACTTTTAAAATTCTAAAAGTGAACGACACGACACGAAAAGCTTGAGGTCCATGACACTTAACCTCACTTTTCTACTATTGACTGAATAATGTGAAGTTAGCTGCTCAAGGTTCGAGAGAATCGATAAGTATCGATCAGCGAGATATAATCGCTCATTCCACACGAAACTTTTAAATTTTGAAAGACGAATTTTTTATATTTAAAAAAAAATAAAAATAATGATAGTGAATAGACACTATTTTGGAAGCAATCTGTTTAGATTGCTGTGTTCATCATATTAAGGGTTTGTTCTTTGCTGAAATTTCAAATTTTTTAAAACAAAATGTAAATTTAAAAAAATAGATTTTTGAGAATTTTGTAAGGTTTTAAGGCAGTCAAAATATTTTCCTAACATTCCTGGGAAAATTTAATGTCTTTTTTTTAATATGAAAATTTAAATTTAAATTTAATTAAAATTTGAAAAGATTTCTAAGCATTTCAAGAAAATTTCTAATACATATTTTAAAACTGATACAGAATTAGTTACAGTTTCAGAAAAAATCCTAAGAATTTCAAAATAAATTTCGAAGATTTAGAAGTTTTGAACAGCTTTCAAACAAATTGAAAACTCTGTAGATTTTGGAAGTTTTTAAAATAAAAAATTGAAGATTTTTTGGGATTTTGAAAGATGTCAGAATAATAAAAAAAGTTGATTTGGATTCTTCGGAAAATTAAAAATGATTTTTTATTCAAAAAATTTAATTTTTAATGACAATTTAAAAACATTTTGCAAGATTTCCTAAAATTTCAGAATTAAAACAGAATTTGTTTAAAATTTTTAAAAAATTTGAAATAATTTCAAAAGAAATTTCGAAGGTTTAGAACTTATTTTAATTGTTTTTAATTTGTTAAGATCACCAAACACATTTGTAAAGCTATTTAAAGATTTTGAAAGGTTTCAAGAGAATGACAACATTTTTTAACGAATCCTCAGAAAATTAAAATTGCTTTTTTTATTAAAAAAATAATAATTTTTTTAAAAAGTTTAAAGAGATTCAAAAACTTTTCAAATGATTTCACAAAATTTTGAAAAAAATAAAAATATTTATAAGCTATATTTGTTAAAAATTATAGAAAAAATTTGAATCATGTCAAAAGGAATTTCAAAGTTTTGGAAGTTTCGGAAAATTTATTTAAAAATTTAACAGAATTGAAGAGTTTTGAAGTTGAAAACAAAATTTTGAAACTTTTTAAGGAATTTGAAAGGTTTAAAGAGAATACCATAATTATCTTAAGATTTCGGATGAAATTTAAAACGATTTTTTTGTTGTTGAAAATTTAAATCTTAATAAAAATTTAAAAAGATTTCTGAAAATTTCTAAGGGTTGCCTTCAATTTTAGAATTAAGGCGGAGTTTTTTACTGTTTTACGAAAAATTCTAATTGCTCAAAAAGAAATTTGAAAGCTTTAGAAATTTTGACAAAATTTCAATTTTTTGTAACAGTGCAAACAATTTCATTTTTAATGACGATTTCAAAACATTTTGAAAGATTTTCTAAAATTTCAGAATTAAAGCAGAATTTGTTTAAAGTTTTAAGAAAATTTGATATAATTCCAAAAGAAATTTCGAAGGTTTAGAACTTATTTAAACTGTTTTTAATTTGTTAAGATTTCCGAACAAAATTGTGAAGCTATTTAAAGATTTTGAAAGGTTTCAAGAGAATAAGAAAATTTTTTTAAGGATCCTGAGAAAATTTATTTTTTATTTAAAAAATTTAATTTATAAAAAAATTTTCGAAAGATTTAAAAACGTTTCAAATGATTTCCCAAAATTTTGAAAAGAATTAAAAATATTTACAAGCTGTATTTTAAAAAAATTGTAGAAAATATTTAAATAATTTCAAAAGGAATTTGCAATGTCTAGATGTTTTTAAAATATTTTCAAAAACTTGTTGAAAACAGTATATTTTTGAAGATTTAAAATAAAATTTTAAAGCTTTTTAAGGATTTGAAAATGTTTTTAGAGTAAAAAAAACTTTTCTTAGGATTCCTGGGAAAATTTTAAATGAATGTTTATTTTTGAAGAAGATTTGAAACAATTTCACAACCTTTTAAATTAGTTTTTAAAATTCTAAAATAGAATGCAAAAGATTACAATAAAATACAAGCAATTACAATAAGAGAGAACAATGTAAAAATATTATTTTTTAAAATAAAAATTTATAATTCCTTCTGAAAGTTTGTAAAAATGTTTAAATAATGGTAAAACATGTAGTGTAAACTAATATAATTTTCTTTGTTGTTTTTTTTAATTGCAAAAAATAACAAAATTACAAATTATTACAAAAAATTACAATTTTCACACTATTGCACTTTATTGGGAAAATATACCTGTTTACTATGCAAGAAAATAAATCACGAAAAGTCATCCCTAATTAAATTTTCATTTTTAAATATTTACTACTAATTACCAATTTTTAGAAAAAATTATAATTTTCACATTATTGTATTTTATTGTTAAAATACACCTGGTTTTTATTTTAAAAAAAATTATAAGCAATCAGCATTGACTAAAAATATCTATGCAATTTTAAAAACTATAATAAATATTAGAAGTTGTAAATTATTTAAAACTTACTCCATATAAAGTAGTTTTTAGAAAATGATGTAGATTGTAAGATTCTTAATTGAAAGTAAAAAAAATAATATATAATACAATTAATTATTTGATCAAATTTGAAATTTAAAAACAATTAGGGTACTTGTAACAAAAATCAGATGTTTGGAAAGATAGTGTTTCTATGATTTTAAGAATCAAAATAATATTTCTTATTGTTTAATCTAAAACAAAAATCATTATTTATAATTTTAAATTTTAAAACGTACAGGATAAATATATTTTTACAATGTTTTTTATAATTGAACTTCACTTTTTTTTTTAAATAACTAAACTATCAAAATTGATGTCTATTTGTTTTGAGAAACAAAATAAAAAATTTAATTCCTTCTACAACTTTGCTCTCTCCAATTTTGAAAGGAAATTTTTCTATGGCTGAAGTCGTTAAAATACTTTTTTTTGACGAAACATTTTTTAATCAAATAATTATATTTGATGATTGTTAATTATTTTAAAAGAAGCCAATATTGATTCAATTTCAAAATTTTTGAGATAGTGAATAATAAGCAACAGTAAGAAAAATTTAATTACAAAAACTATTGCTAAATTAATTATTTTTAATTAGTTCATAATTTTAGTTTTTTTATAAATAATACTCATTTTAATGAGCTAAGCCAGTATAATAATTTGAATCCACCTATACACATTTTTGTTGAAAATTAATATTTTACTATATTTTACGGCTTTACAATTATTTTAATTAGCATATAGGATGATACATTCCCTGTTTTCCTGCCGTAAGTTTCTTCAATCGATCTATTCTTGATAATTTTTTTCGAGATTTACAATCACTCCAGTCACTTTCGTCTTCAGAATTCGAAGGGCAAGAAAAGAATTTTTTTGAAATTTTTTCTCCAGGATCGATATACTGGGGCAACAATGATGGAAATCCACAAGGATACATTTCTTTTCTAATAGGTTTCAGAACATCCTCTCCACGTTTTCCGTCTGCACATATAAAAGGTTCTCTAGGTCGAATTGTAGGCCTAAATTCTGCATATGGCAACCTAAAAGGTTTTGGTTCTAAACACCTGGATGGAAATCAGAAAAAAAATTATATTAACTCCGCTAGAAATAAAAAATTAAAATATTTTTTTTTTTAAATCCGCCCGCTTCGCGGGCACAGTCTCAAAGCGCGCTGCGCGCGCGACTCACTTTGCTCGCTAGTTTGAGCGCGCCTAGGGCGGCATAAGAATGAAATAAGAATGTAATTATTAAAAAAGATGAATTTTCAACTAACAAGATTAACTTTTTACTAAAAAAGACGAATTCTCAAAAAAAGAATGTTCAATACATTAGTTAAAGTTTTAACCAGTGAAATTAAGTTTCTATAAGATAAATTATAAAATAAGAATTTGTAACAACGTAGTTACATTTTTCACTCAAAAAGATGAATTTTTAACGAAATATTTAAATTTGCAACAAAAAAGTTAATTTTATAGAAAATAGGTACATTTTTAAGACTGCGTGATGAGTGGGTCACGTGGCGAGATTCCTACATTACCGACAATTTTTTTTATTTCCTAACTTATTTTTACACAAAGCACCACATCGAGTTGCAAGTTTAGGATAATAAATAAAAAGCACTGAGAAATGAGTGGTCCTAAATTTGTATAATTATGAAAAAATTTTTTTTGTAAATAATTTCTTGTTGTTTCCTTTTTTCATCATTATTAAATTTTGGGACCGCACCCACCTTTTTTTGTGGTTCCGATTTATTGTCCCAAATTTTCAACTCGATGTGGCGGTTCGTGTAAAAATAAGTTAGGAAATAAAAAAAGTGGCGGTAAGGTAGGAATCTGGTCACGTGACCCACTCATCACATGGCCTTAAATAAAGAGGTACATTTTAAACAGAAATTAATTCTTAGCCAAGTAGCTCTACTCAGTAGTTAAATTTTCAACCCCCAAAAAAAAGAATTTTTAACAAATTATCTAAATTTGTAACCAAAATTTAATTTTTTGTTAAATAGTTCAGTTTTCAAATAAATAATTAAATTTTTAACCGAAAAATTTCATTTTTTCCAAAAGGTTGAATGTTTGCCAAAAGAGATTTTTAAACCTAAAAGACGAATTTTCCACTAGAAACCGGAATTTTCAACAAAAAAGTTCTGCTATAAATTATGTATTTTTAATCCAAAAAGACGAATTTTCTATGAAACAGTTCAATATTTTACCCTAAAATATGAATTTTTAACAAGAACGTTAATTTTCAAACAAACTATTGAAGTTTTAAATTAAAAAGATAAATTTTCAAACAAAAATGGAAAAGTTAAATTTTCAGATAAAAGAATTAATTTTTAACGAAAAAAGTAACAATTTTTGAACAAATTAGTTACATTTTGAACCAGAAAAGTGCATTTTGAAAATATGTGAATTAAAAAAAAAGTAGGTAGCCAAGCAGTCGAATTTTCAACCCGAAATGATCGTTTTTTAATTAAATATTTAAATTTACAACAAAAAGGTTAATTTTCTAGCGAATAATTAAATTTTCAAATAATAAAACAATTTTTTAAACAAACAGTTGCATTTTTCGAAAAAGATGAAATTTTTACCAAAAAGATCATTTTTTTACCATAAAAGATGGATTTTAAATCCAAAAAGATGAATATTTAACAAGAAAGTGAATTTTCAATAAATGAATATAAAGCTCTAACCAAGTAGTTTTATTAAAAAAAAAAAAATTAATTAAAACTGAAATAATTCATTTTTCAGTTTAAAAAAAACTCATTTTCAGCTACGATAAAACAAATTTTCAAGAAAAGAAATTAATCTTAAAAAAATATTTAACAAAGTAGTTTAACTATCAACCAATTCGGTGAATATTCAAACCAAAAATATGAATTTTTAATAAAATATTTAAATTTGCAACCAAACAGTTGCATTTTTTAAAAAAATGAAATATTTTCTAATTGAAATAAATTTTCACACCAAAAAGACGATTATACTACAAAAGAGTGGAATATTCAAGCCGAAATATTAATTTTCCAACCAAAATTTAATTTTTAACCAAATAGTTTAATTTTCTACCAATTATTGAATTTTCTAGTAATAACCAATTCGGTAATTTAAGAATACCCAGTAATTTATTAAATAATTTTAAATTGCCTAAACAAATTTTATTTGTTTAGACATTTTTCTTTTCAGGTAGATCGCGAAATAAATGTAATTTCTTTAATAAATGGTAACAATCTATTAATTTGTTTAAATAATTTTTCAAATATTCGAATATTACGTTTTTGTTCAAGTACATAGTTCACCTAAAAAAATACGAAAACATTTTATCTCACCAAAATTTCGACAGATATTCACATTTTCAAGTGATAATTTGTCTTCTAAGAATACTCGTAAATATTTTAAAAAATTTAATTATATGAATACTTGTATTATGTTTCCATATTTTATTTTTACATTTTTAGAAAGATTGAACTATTTTCAAATGTTAATTTGGTTTTCTAATAATAATCTTAAATTTTAAAAAATGTTAATATTTAAAAAAATGTATTTTATTTGACTGATTTTAGGTTTTTTATCAGTATAAACGTTTCTAAGTGTCTTTTATTTAATTTCCTGAATTGTCAAGTCGATATCTCAAATATTTAGCACCGTTAGAAGTTTTTAAAAAATTCATAAATATTTTACCAATTATCGGAAGGATTTTTAGGCTTTAAAATATTTGCACTTGCTTCAAAATTTCTAAAATTACGCAACTAGCCACCAAACCAGTAATCAAGATTAAATAATATTAAACTTCAAAATATGAATTAATACCCTCGTTAACAAAATACCATCACTTTTTAATTTATAATCTGATTTGTTAAAAATTCTTCATAATAAAATATTCTTTAAAAAAAAGTTTCACGTCGGTGGCGTATGTGGTTAACGCTCCATTCATTTTTAGTTGCGTTCCGGGTTCAAATCCAGACTAAAGCAGTTTTTTTTCGTTTCCCCACAACAATATACCAGTGATCTACATTATTTAATATGTAACATCGAAAAACTTAACTAATACCCTGTTTATCGAAATGACACCATTCTTTAAAGTTATTAAAAAATTTATTTTTATTGATTAAATAAATTTTCGTAATACTCACTTATCTCCTTTGCAATCGTCACTTTTAGGTAGAGAAAAATGTACACAAGTATGTTCGGCAACTGCGTCAGCTATTCTTTTACAGATGACTGCTGATGGAATTTTGTAAGGAGGAGGTGGTTGCGGTTGAGGTTCTAGAGATGATGATGTGGATGATGATGGTTTAGGAAATTCGGTAAATAAAAAAACATCTCCAGGCGTGGCTGAATAACGAGGATCACATAATCGAGGGTCTTCTTTTCTAAAATATAAAAATTCTAAATAATTTTATGTCGATATTACAAAGCAGGCCTATCCAGTGAGGAGAAATGGGAGAAATTTCAGATGTGAATTTTTCACCTCTACTCTCCACCTCCCATTCTACTCTACTCCAGTAACAACTAAACAGACACTCTCGAGTGGGCAGAGAGGTGGTGGCAATGCAACATCTGGACTAAGAGTAAACTTCTCCTCGCTGGACAGGCCTGTCAACCAGGGTGCTCGAAAAATTTGTTTTTCAAATTATCTAGTTTTCCCTTCACCGATTTTTTATTTTCCCTAACCATTAATTTTCAGTGACCAACTTTTTTTAAATCTTTCACAATCTTGAAAAATTTTTAACAAAGAATCTTTTATAAACGGAATAAAACAGTTTCAAATTGAAACTTGAAGAATAAGAATTTATTCATTTATTTGAAGAAAAAAGATTACCTAACCACCACAAAAGATTAATCCTCAGCCAAAAAGGACGAATTTTTAACAAAATTGCAGAATTAAATAAAAAAGTTCTTTTTTAAATAAATAAGTGGGTTTTTGACCAATTTTTAATATTTTCACCTACGAAGATGAATTTTCAACCAAATTCTCGAATTTTTGAACAAAAAAGATTAGACATTAACGAAAAACAGATGTATTTTAAACCCAGTAGTTGAATTTTTTGGAAGGAAGTTGAATTAAAAAAATTAATTAATTTACAATTCAAAAGAACAAATTTTTTGGCCAAAAAGACAAGATAAATAAAGTTTCAACAAACTAGTTAAGTTTTTACCAAATACTTGAATTTTTAGCAACAAAGATGGATTCTGAACCAAAAAAATTAATTATAACCAAGATGGTATATTTTCTACCAAAAAAAAATTTAACTAAAATAGATAAGCTTTCAAACAAAAATAAAAGTGTTAAATTTTCAGCCAAAAAGAAAAATTTTCTAAAAAAAAAAGTAAAATTTTTCAACGGACAATTGCATTTTTAAAGGAAAAGGTTATTTTTCTATTAAAAAGACGGATTTTAAAATGCAAAAGATAAACTTTGACAATAAATAAAAAAAGAAAGAGTTTTATTTGAAAAAGTTAATTTTAAACAAATAAAAATCAATTTTTCAACAACATTTTTAAACTGTCAACCAAGGTAATTTTCAGTTAAAAAATGAATTTTCTATCAAAGAGAAAGATCTTTCAACGGATTTTCAACCAAAGAGATAAATTTTCCAAATAAAATTATGAATATTTAACGAATAAAATGAGTTTTTAACAAAGTGTTTCAACTGTCAATCAAGTAATTGGATTTTTAACATAAAAATTAATTTTGAACAATTGGTGTATTAGTAGATATTTAACAAAAAATATTTAAATTTAAAATAAAAAAACAGCTGATTTAAAATAAAAAATTAGTGGAATTTTCAACCCCAAAACATGAATTTCCTAACAAAAGAGTATCTTTTTAAACAAGAAAGAGAATTTAAAAAAATTGAATTTTATACCGAAAATGATGATTTTAACAAAAGTGTTGAATTTCCATCGAGCAGTTGTATTTTTAACCGAAAAAGATGAAATTTTATCCAAGAAGATTACTTTTCTATAAAAAAACGAATTTTCAACTGGAACATCATTTTTCAGCAAAAAATGGAAAACTTATATTTTTATTTAAGAAAATTAATTTTAAGCAAAAACAATTTTCAAACAAAATAATTAAATTTTTTATCGAATTTTAAAAAAAATTTAACAAGGTGGTTCAACTTTTACCCAGGTAATTTTCATTTAAGTAATTAATTTTTAAAAAATGATAATAATTTTCAATAAACTCGTTAACTGTTCAACTAACGAGATGAATTTTTAACTAAAATGTAGATTTTTTTAAATGAAGCAGTTTAATTTTCAGTTTAAAAAATTAATTAAGGAAAAAGAAAAAAATAACAATTTTGAACTAAATAGATGAATTTTCAACTAAAATTATGGATCCTTAACACAAAAAATTATTTTCCAATAAAGTGGTTTACCCTTCAACCATGTAGTTCAATATTTAAAGAAAAAGATTAATTTTTTAACAATTAATTGTTATAGTAGATACTAGATATTTCAACAAAAAAAAAACTGACCTTTTTAACAAACAGCTGTATTTTTGATCATTAGAAATGAAATTTTTGCTGAAAGAAATAATTTTTTCCAAAAAATAGTTGAATATAATCCAAAAAATGTTTTAGTTAAATTTTCAAAAGAAAAAAAATTCCGTTGGATTTTTAACACAAAAGATAATGTTCTGCTGGATAAGTAACATTTTCAAAAAATAAATAAATGAAAAAAAGTTCAATTTCCAAACAAAAAGGATGATGTTAACAAAATTGTTGAATTTGCAACGACATAATACACTTTTAAACTGAATATATATTTGTCAGAAGAAAGGCAATTAATATTCGAAGAGGAGAATTTTAATCTTGTAAGATCTTCACGATAAAATCTTTTGCAGACAAAATAAAACAATTTAAAATTAAAATAAAAAAATTTCAAATTTAAATTTTCCAATTTATTATGCTTGAGAGCAATTTAAAGTCCCTATTATAAAAGATATTTGATTTTGTAATTTTTCTTTAAAATTCTTTATTTCTTCCACTGTGAATTTAGAGTTCGTCAGTTTATTTCAGAGTGGCTCTAATCTGCTCACTGATAATAGCTTATCAAAAATCTTACGGCTGATAAAAATGAAAACAACCTGCATTTTTCTTTAAATTTGTGAGCTAATCTGCAAGTGCTAGGGTCAGGAACTGGAATAGAAGCAGCCTTTTTATCATCACCGAATAATCCACCAAATAAATAAGACCAGAAAGACTCTTTTTTTTTGCATGGTTCGATTACCTCTTCGCAATTTCTTTTTCTTATATTGTTCTGATCTATAATTTATAAAAGATTGATAATTAAGTCGTTCAAACCTTACCTCCTATACTTTCCATCCCTTCACTTCACCCTAAAACACTTCTTCCCCCTTGAACCATTTCTTCCTTCTCTACTTTCCCCTCTACTAGCCTTCCCAGCTGACGCTCTCCATTTCATTTGCCCTCACTTCCCTTATTTCCACTCTCCTAATTTCCTCACCTAATTTGATCTTATTCATCTACCCCTCCCCCTATGTCCGCTCACTTCTCCTACCTCCATATTTCCCCTAATTTCCCCTCACTTCCAATTCACCTCCTCCCTTCTTTTTCTGTCACCTTCCAACCAATTACTTCCCCTTCATCCCCTCATAATTTTTCCCACTTGGCCACCCATCATTTTTCCTTACTTCCTCTACTGCTCCCTCATTCCCGCTCACTTTCCCTACTTTCTCTCACTGCTAATATTTTTCACCTTTATCTTCCCTCTATTTTTCTACTCCCGCTCCCTTTATTTCGCTCCATTTCCTCAAAACACTCCTCTTATTTCCCCTCACTTACTATACTTCCCCTTCTCTCTCTTTCCATCACTTTTCTGCTACTCACTTCCCCTACATCCACTTCTCATTCTCTCTACTTTAACACCTTCTCATTTCCTATTATTTCATCTAATTTTACTTTCTTATTTTCCCTTGTTTACCTTACTCACCTTCCCTTTATTTTCCTTCATTTCCCCACCTCCTTACCTTGTTTCTCCTTACTACTAATACTTCCTTTCTCTTCTTTTCCCATTAATTTACCTATTTCCTCAACCGTCAATGCCCCTACCACCCCACAACTCACTTCCTCTTCTTGCTCTACTTATTCTACTTCTTCCAATTGCCCTACTTGCCCTCTTTATTTTCTCTACTTCTCTATCCCTTATTTCCTTATAATATCCTTACTACCCTCTCATTTCTCCTCGCTCCCCTCTAATTCTTCTCACTGCTCCTGCTTTTCTTCCCTTATGCTCCCTTTCTCTTACCCCCTTCTCTCATTTCTTCTCACTATCGATACTTCCTCTCTCCTCTTTTTTCACAATTTCCTCTACTACCCTAACACTCACTTCTCTTGCTACCCCACCACTCACTTCCCCTACTCCCCACCCGTCATTTTTCCCCACTTTCCGTGATAACCCTCATTCCGTCTCATTTCCACCAATTCCTCTCCCTCATCCTACTTTTTCTCCCTAAATTCCCCTTAGTTCTCCTCAATTCCGATAGTTCCAATCCCCTCTTTCTCTATAACTTCTCTTACTTCCCTAACACTCACGTCCCTACTTCTCCTTAAAACAAATTACAATGGGCGGTCGGAAACCAGACAATTAAGTTTTTTTTCAACTAAATAGTTGAATTTTCAGATAAATAAGATAACTTTTCCATTAAAAATGGAATAGCTAATTTTTCAGAAAATAATTAATTTTTAACGAAAGAAAAACAAACTGTCCACAAAATAGTTGAAAAACGCAATATTTTTTATTTCAACTAAAGAAAATTTAAGTTTGAAATCAAAAGGAGTTTAATTCATGAGACATGCATTTTTTCTTTTTCACTCAAATTTTTCTTTATTATTTTTTAATTTATTAATTTTGAATTAGAACGTTGAACGTTATGATTAATTGAACATAAATTAATTTTGTTCGCAATAGCTTTTAGTACAATCTAGAAAATTTGCAACTCCTTAAAGAAATTTGACAAATTTGATAATTTTAACAATTACTAGAATGGCATACACTTTTCAAAAAATCTAAAAAGGTAATTTTCTCAAAAAGGCCACCTTTGATTTTTCTCTTGATGCCTTTAATAATTTATAGTAATATGAAGTAGCCTGCAAGTTTTGTTCTTAATAAACTAATTCTCCATATAGAAATGTCCGATCTTTTAGATTTTAAATAAGAAAATGGATGAAATTATGATTTTTGCTGTGTGCTGTTCCGATTATTTTTATTTCTTTACTAGTTTTGCCTTTTCTCTCTTTTCTGCTTCTTTTTATTCGAGATCACTATTATAATTACGAAGCCAAATTAGAAGCTAAATTAATTCTAAACAAAAAAGCAATAATCATAAATTACTTTGATGTTAAGTAGTAGTATAGCAAAGGAGGTACTGCCTCACCTACCGACTAGGCAAGGTTCTGTTCTAGGCCAAGTTACCGTCCGCCGGTGATGCAGATTTCTGCACTAGTTTCACCATAATATTTCAGCAGATATGTGGTGCCACATTTTGCTCAGAAAAATAAGAACGTCGGTAAATTGGTCAGTTGATACCTCTGCTTATAAATAGCGCTACTTTAAACTTCTTATAGGACATAAAGGTAAATGATGTTTACACCAATAGATGGCGTCGTATTTAGGTCGATAAGACAGCTATATCGGTAAGTTGGTCGGTTGGTAGCGCTGCTCATAGATGGAGCGACTGGTGTAGGAATCTGCATTATCTGCAGAAACCCCTTTGCTATACTACTTAAAATCTAAAAGATCTAAAAATCTAAAAGATTTAAAAGAAAATTTACCCAAATACTCAAACAGACCAAAATAAAAGTAAGTAAGCGACAGATACTCACACTGCCTTATTTTCTATCAAAAATTTCAAAACTAAAAACTTACTATGTGCTTAGCAAAAAATTATTCTAACCTTCCAAACTCTTTGACGGTTCTCCCTTTGAAATTAACGGATTATCTGATAATTTCTTGCAATTAGAACATTTTAGTTTTGACTCAGATTTTTTCTGTGTCCAGAGAGATCTTCTATTAATTGTACAGATTTCCGAACCCCATTTTGGACATTTATCCAAAAGATCGACAGATCGTCCAGGATTCTTGAAGTAATTTACAAAATTTGAATTAACCGTTACAAACTACTCTACATAAATATTAATGAATGGAATTAGTAGAAATATTACCTTAATTGTATTTACACTTAAAATTTGGATTACTGACCGAAAGAAAGCCATGATTGGTGATGATGAAGGAAAGCACCTGAAAATGTTCCTAATCGAAATTGGTTTTGTTTCCTAATTTAATTTTCCTAATATCAATAATTTTATTAGTTCGTACTTAAAATTTTCGCTTATTTACGAATTCATTATTGAACAGTTTTTAAATTTGAGGTTTTAAATATTTTTCAAACAATAATTAGTCATTAATAATTTTGAATTGCATGCATTTGGAATAGAAAATTAGAAAAACTGCATAAATAGGAGTTAAAATTGTATTATTGCTAGATAAAAGAGGGAAAAAATTAATAAATTAAAATTTAAAGTGTTTTAAATTGAAAATTTTAGAATCAGGAGCTCTCAAAATTTAAAAATTTGAGTCTAAAATTTGACAATTTGAATCTGAAAAATAAATTAAATGTTTCAAAACCAAAGCTTTTAAAATTTTAGGATTTTAAATTGTTGTTACATAAAAAATTATAATTTAACATTAAAATAAAGCACATACATTTTCTTAATATGAATAGTAAATTCACTGTAATTTCAACTGCTCAAATTGGAAAAAACTTTAATTATAAACCTCTGAAAATGAATTACTCTAAACAAAATCCAAATACAAATTAATTTTAAAGAGAAAAAATTACAAATAAAAACTAATTTGATTGCAAATTTAAAACTTACGAAAGGGAAATTCATTTATTTTTTCTATTTTGATTTTAAACAAATATTTTTACCTTTTGGATTTAATCGTTTAATTTTTAAACTTTATTTAGAATTATTCTTCATTCCTGAATTTTTCAATGAAATATTTTTCAATTTTAAAGAATTTATTTTTTAACTTTTCAACTAAGAATTGGATAATTTAAAATATTACATTGAGAGTTAACAATAAAGGAAATAAGACAAAACAAGATTCTTATATATTATTCCAATGTTTAAAATTGCACAATTAATCCAAAATGATACTTTTTTCTTAATTGATTTGATAATTTTCGAGAATTTCGAGGAATTTAAGAAACCAGACAGTTTCGTACATCTAAAATTAAATTAAAACAATTTAGAATATTTAAATCTTAAATTATTAAATTTACAAATAATTGAAATTTAATCAAACCATTAAAAACATTCAAATCTATAATTGTTGAAATAAAAGTAACAATTTTTCAGCGTTTAAATCTGAAATTAGAATATTGTGAAATTTGACATAGAAAATCCCTAAAAATTGAGAAATTTCGTACGAAATATTTTCGAATTTAAGCTTTTAAGGCAAAAATCTATAGTTTCAGAGATGTTAAATACATTATTAAATACTGTGAACCTTCAAAGTTTAATTATTCTAAAAACGTAGAAAATTACATGCACGTTAAATGGACCGAAATGCTGCTGGAATCTTTCGTAAATCATTTATGAATAGTTTTATTATTATTGACTATCAAATTTATTTATAACGAGCCAAAATATTCAAGTTAAAATTTTTTATTTGTTATCTTTTCAAATTATGAAACCATTCTATTTACAATAAGCTATTCAAAATAATATTTTACATTTAAAATTTTTCCATTTTAGGCCTTACTTTTTAAGCCTGCATTTTAAATTTAAAGAATTTTAAAATGCAGTTTGAAAGACCTTAATAATTAAAAATTAAAAGCGTGCAAAATTTTATATTGTTGATCGAAATCGTATTCAGCTGATTAACTGTAAATTTCAATTAGTAATGATTATTTTAAATTGAACTGTAGATCGAATGCTGGAAATTGAACGATAATTAATTTTACAATAAAATTATGAAATAGTTAAAAAACAAACAATTTACAGATTTTAACCAGAGTTTTGTAGAAAATTTTTGTAGAACTGTTTTGTAGAAAATTATATTTTGTTTCTTGAAAATTCAACAATTTAGTGAAAATTCTTTTCTTTCCCGGTTCAAAATTTGGCTTTTTTGTTTCAAAATTGACATATTTCGATGAAAAATATAATTTGTTCTTTTTAATAATTCATATATTTTTGTGTTTAATTTAATTCTGTTTCGTATGAAAAAAAATGTTTTCTGGATGAATTTTCGATGAAAATTGATCTATTTTGGTTAAAAATTTCAGTATTTTGTAAAAAATTTCACGATTTTTTTTAGAAAGTTAGGCTATTTGCTTGAAAAGTAACTTTCTTGTTGGAAATTTATCTTTTCGATTTAAAAATGCAATAGTAGCTTTAAAAAAATCGTGCCTTCAGCTTCAAAATTAAACCAATCAGCGGCATTTTTTTTCTTTGTTGGTTCAAATTCGAATTTTTGTTTAAAAATTTATCTCTTTTGATAAAAAAATCTTAGTTTTGTTGTTGAAAACAATTTTTTTTTAATTTTGTAGGGGGTTCAGGTGTTTTGTTTAAAAATTTTCTTGTTCAGTTAAAAAATTAACCATTCGGTTAAAAGTTGAACTACTTTCTTAATATTTCAGTTTTTTAGTTGGAGACTATTAGGTTAAAAATTAACTTTTTGGTTGGCAATTTAACTTTTTCGTTGTAAGTTCACCTATTTGGTTTGAAAATTGTAGAAAATTTAACTGTTTGGTTGCAAATTAAGTTTCTTGTTGAAAATAAATGTTTTCGGTATGAAAACTGAATCATTTAGTTTAAAATTGATATATTTGGTTAAAAATTTAACTGTTCTAATATAAAAGTCCAACCAAATTGAAGAGTATGCCAGATATTTGAAAGAATTTTAAGAGAATTTAGGATTTTTGAATAGATTTCAGTAAAATTTAACGGATTTCAATTATTTCAAGGGATTTCAAAACTATCAGTGTTCAAGATATTCCAAAGGGATTTATCTGATATTATAGATTTCAAGATTTTTTTGGTATCTTACTCGATTTTTGTGGCATTAATAGGTATTTCAGAAGTTTTATTGGACATCTTATAAATTTAAACGTATTTAAAATAAAAGTACTTGAAAGTATTTTCGAAACGAATCAGCCGGGGCCACCTGCACCGTTTTCAATTGGAATGAGTAAAATTGCGCAATATACCCAACTGAGTACTCGCGTAAGGCGGCCCTTTCGAGGCGAGAGTTGCAACCGTCTCTCGCCCTGCCCTCTAAAAAACTACTTAGGCAGCAGTTATAGAAATTACAAAACTTGACCGGCTTCCATCGGATCTGGACTGTATAAAAAATAGTTAATCCCTTGATGTAATATTTAAAAAATTGCATGACACTTATTCCCTTCTATTTTTCAAAATATATGCTACTACTGACACTATTTTTAATTTCTTAAATGAATCCGAGGCCTGTCATTTCCACATTAATATTATTATTAATTTAGAGACACTATTTAAGAGCAGGCTTTGGATAAAGAAATCGTCATCTTTAAATAGGGGTAGATACATTTTCTTGAATAAGAAGTAATTTGAAATAGGAATGACAATTGGGTTTTGAATATTACATGAAATGGACTAGTATTCCTCACTTGTGCAAATCCGGTAATTGTCCAATTGAGGATGCACTCGCGTGCACGATCGGAAACTAGGAATACAGGAAACGCTACCGGATTACGAGATATATCGATGCTGGACCTGGAGTTGCAGAGGGGTAAGGGCTGCAGATGAAACGTAGGCAACTGGTGCAGATTGATTCGGTTTAGCTTAACATTGGCGTATAGACGAATTGAATTACCCTGTAAAAAAGGCCACTATACAAGCAAAATAAATAATCAATAGAAACATCTCGTCCGTTGCAAATTTACGAGCACAAGTTGTAGTTGAAATAATCTAAGAAGAATAAAAAATCGAAAACAGAAAGGATAAGGGTAGGGGAGTAGGAGTGCAGGGGAAGCAGGGGAAGTGAGGGGAAGAAAAGTAGAAGAAATAAGGGGAAATAAGGGAAATGAGGGATTGGGAAGTTGTGAAAATGCGGGGAGAGACAGTTGGGAAAAAATATGGAAGATGAGATTAGTTAATGCAGTGGCAGTTAAGGGAAATGAGGAAAGAGGTAGTAGGGAAAGTAAGAGAACCAAGAGTAGGTAATGTGAGGGGGAATAAAGAGACATTAGGGAAAATTATGAAAAATAAAGTAAGGGAAAATGTAGGAAGAGAAAAGAGGGGAAGAATGGGGAAGAAGGGAATTAGTGAAGTAAGGAGTGGGAGAGTAGAAGATGTGAGGGGATATAAAAAGAAATGAGATTAAATGAGGGTTGAGGAAGTGTGGGAAAATGATGGGAGGGGATATATTGGGTGTGAGGGGAAATTGGGGAAGAGAGAGTAAGGAAAATAAGACCAAATAAGATAAAAGAAGTGGGCGTGAAGTAGGGAAATTAAGATGATTTATAGTAGGGGAAGTAGGGGGAAATGATAGATGAGAAAGCAGGGGAAGAATGGGAAAGAAGGGAATTAGTGACGTAAAGGGAGGAAGAGTAGAATACATGCGGGGAAATACGAAAGAAATGTAATGAAATGAGGGCTGAGGAAGAAAGGGAATATGATACGAAGAGAGTGTTAGGAATATCAGATAAAATAAGATAAAAGGAGTAGGTGTGAGGTAGGGAAATGAAGAGGAGTAAGAGTTGGGGAAGTGAGGGAAAATGGGAAAGGAGAAAGCAGGAAAAGTAAGGGACTATGTGGTTAGAAAATGTAGAGAAAGTAAGAAAAACTGAGGTGAGTGTAAATAAGGGAAATGAGTAAAAGGGTAATAGGAGATGTAAGGACCAATTTGGGGAGGGAAACTTGAGTACGTAAAAATAAATAAGAAGAGATGTAGTAGGGGAAGTAAGTTGAAGAGTAGACAAAGTGAGAGGAAAGGATGGAAAATGTGAGAAAATACAAGGAGGAAAAGTAGAGGAAATATGAAGGATAAAGTAGGGGAAGTGATGGGAAATAAGGAAAAATTAGGAGAAGTGAGGGAAGGAAAAGTAGAGGAAGTGATGTGAAAAAGGGTGAGAGAAATTAGAGGAGTTAAGAGGAAATAAGAGAAGTTCATGGGGGAAGGCAAAGGAAAATGTATGTGAGGTGTAGTAGGCGCAGTGAGGGGAAATAACGGGAGCGGAAGTAGTGAAGTAATAAGAAATAAGGAAAGGTGAAATGAGGTATGTTAGGGGGATTAAGTAAAGCAAAATTGTAGAAAATAAGGAGGGGAAAAGTTAGGAAAAATAAGCAGAGGGTAATTAGCAGCAATTAGGGGAAGTTAAAGCAGAGTACTTCACGGGAAATAAATAGAAATAAGCGAAGGGGTAATAGGGGAACTATGTGAAGTGAGGAGAAGTGAGGAAGTTGGAAAAATTATTGGGAGTGACGGAGGCTAGAAAGGGAAGTAAAGGAAGGGTTAATAGGTATAGTGCGGGTGAATAGGGGGACACTTTTTTGTAGGTAGCTAATTGCTTAATGATCACTTTTTGTAAACCCAAAATGTGAGCTCCCTTGTCACGATACTTAGAAAGAACTACTTTAGCTCTTAGTGTAAATGATTGAGGGATAAGAAAGAAAATTTTAAAGAAAAGCTGCAGAAGGAAAGGGTCAGAAGAAGAGTAAGAAAAAGTAATGAATTTAGAAAAAGGGGTAAGGGATAAGTAAATTATAATTAACAATAAAAAGGTGACATTATATAAGAAGGATTGCAAACTTGAAAGTCGATAAGGGTTAAAGTGTTAAAGGATTAAAAAAATCGAAACTAAAGTAAGGAAATAAAATAAAGCTAAGTCTAGAGTCTGAGAAACAATTAAACGTAAATTAATACATTTTTAAATTATATAAATGAAAGGTGGCAAATAAAACGATGTTAGGATTAAAAATTCGAAAAGAAAGTAAAGTATTGAATGATAACAAAAATTGATATAATGTGAAGAAAAGGTGAAGAAGAAAAGGGTCAGAAGAGAATGAAAATTTTGTAATCCACTAAGGAAATAGACGAAAAGGGTAAGTGCAAATATGGAAACGAGAAGCTAAATAGGCTAATTCAAATAGCAGCAACAGTTCAAAGAAAAGAAGCTGGAGCGAGAGGCGGACAATAAGAAATATTTGACAAGTGGTAGATGAAATAATGAAAGAAGAATTGGAAGGTAGAAAGAAAGAAAAACATTTATTATGGGATATAAATATTGAAATTTAAATAAACAGGTTGAAGAAATGAAAGGCCAGAGTATGAGGAAAGGTTGAAGGAGAAGAATAAGGAGGCTGGAGAACATATTTTTGAGGAGTGAAGCAAATAAAAAGTAGATGAAAGGTAGAAAAAATTTGAAAAAAAGGCTATAGGAGATAGGCTAGTTTAAATATTATGTAGAGCTAAAAGAAGAGGGATATTATGCGCCGAGGAAAAGGAGAATAAGATGAAGTGAGATTTTATAACAAATAGATGAAACAATGAATGAAGAAGGATTTAAAAGTTGAAAGAGAAAAAAGAAGTAAAGAGATAAAGTATTTCAGGATCAAAAAAAATGACGATAATGAAAAAAAAATTATATAAAGAAAAGAGTAGAGAATTATAAATGTTTAAAGGAAAGGAATGCGGAAAGTAATTTCGGAATGAACTTACGGAAAAAATGAGGTTTGTGAAAATGCTGAAAAAAGAACTAAATGGGATCTTTCTAATAGTATAGATGTATAGGTAAACAGAGCAGGGGAAGAAGAACGATATAGTTCAAGATTTGACCAGGAAAAATTAATTAATGACATGAATGAAAATTCGAAAAGAGAATGAGGTAAAGTTTTAAAGGATAAAAAGAAACACATGGAAGTAAAGAAATTAAAAAAAGGAAAGGCTATAAAATCAGGAATAGTTATAGAAAAGGAAAATAAGGAAGTTATACAAAATTTTAAGGAATCAAGTAAAAAAAGTTAGGTCAAAAGCAGGAGAAATTTATAGAAAGTATACACATTTAGGAACGAACTGAAGAAACAAGCTAAATGGGATACTTCAAATAGTCGTGACAGAAGAAAAAGAGTTGGATCAAGGGAGAGAGAATGAGATAGAAATTGATTTCACAAGGGGTAGATGAAATTATGAAAGTAGGATCGAAAAGTCGAATAGGAAAAAAGCAATGTGTCAACGACTAAAAAGATCTAAACTTATATAAATAAATAAAACAAAAGAAAGGGCAGAATATGAGGATAGGTTCAAGGAAAAGAATGAGAGAGTTGAAGAAAATCATTTTAAGGAGTTATGGAAATAAATGGTGGACGAAAAGTAGAGGGAATTTCAATAAAAGATGAGGAAGGGAAGATACACTATGGTATGGAAATGTAGCAATTTACTTATGAAAAAAAGGTAAGTGTTAAGCGAAAATTTGGAAAAGGGAAGTTAAATAGGACACATTACATAGTAGGGGCAGTTAAAAGGAAAGTAGTAATAGCAGGAGAGGGAGAATAAGATAGAGGTTTGAAAGGAATAATTTTAAACATTAATAATGGAAGATGACAGTTATTAATGAAGAAAGAAGAAACGGAAAGGAATTGAACAGGGTATAGAGCATGTTTAAAAGAGAGATGTTAAGGGACAAAAAAAGCTGAAGGATAAACTAATGAAATAAGAAGTGACAGAATAAAAGAGGATACGAAAAGTTAGAGGAAAGAGCAAATGGAAAGGATACCTTGTAAATCAGTTATGGAAATGGTAAAGATTCTAAAAGGATGGGTGATAGAGGGAAAACATAGATACCGATAAAGGTTACAGAGGAAGAAGTTTTCAAGTTCAAAGAGAAAATGCTAGATAAAGAGAATTTGATTTCAAATTGCAATAAAAGAGTCGAAAATGCAATGCTGGACCTCATTAGTTTCCAACCACCACTGAATGTGGTAGTAGGGGAAACAGGGAAAACTTTCTTCCTACTTTCCGATCTTAATTTCAAATATGAAGGACTTTTCACCCTACGCCACTGGTTGTCCATCCCCCTTCGCCCACCCTCGTTCTACCCCCTCACCACTAGTAAGTCGCGGTGAGGAAGGGTGTTTACTCAAGACACGACAATTCATTACGTAATTGAATTGAATGAGGCCTCCACCATCCCCGTTTCGAACCGTTCTCCGGTAAACGTCCTCTCTCTCACTCTCACTCTCTTTCTCTCTCTCTCTCTTTCACTATTCCACTCGGGATAGAGATTCCGCAGCTACACCCCCTTGACAACCATACCCTAGGAGCAACCCACTCGGCTGGCGCACGAATACGTAGCGACCGAATTAAACGATTAGTTAAACTGATTTCGAGTTAGGCGAATGAATAAGTAATCGGATTTCTCGTTAAGGTAATCGCATTGCGTCCTGATTGGCTCCGTCTGCCTGTGTTACAGACCAAAGCTAACTATATATCCCTCTCTCTCAAACCCTCTTCATTACTACTCGATGCCTCACTCTCTCACCCTTCCAAACTCTAACCGAGGCAAGTGGACGAACTCTATGTATTTTACCACCCTTTTATATCCGGATTAAGCTCATTTTGAGAAATGTTTATTCAAATTAAGAAAACTGTTTCGGTAATCAATATGTGCCTTATGTTCTCTAACGATAGTAAATAAAGTGTAGATATAAATTTAAGGGAATACTTTAATCCAATTGGAAATGAATTTTAAAATTTACTTAGGGATTTTTTTATAATCTTGCAGCATAATTTTTTCTATAAATTATTTGTAAACGAAAAATTCTTTAAGATTGTTTCTTTCTGCTTACATTTTTAACTGGGGCATCCTAACACTTTATCGACTGTTATTTTAACAACTGTCCAAATTGCAATCTATAGACTTCAACAAAATTATTTAGTATTATCAGGTTGATTTAAAAACATTAAAAAACATTTAAAAATATTAAATAAAACATTCATAATTGGACAATATCATATTAAATTATAAAAAGTAACAATTTTTATTTTAGATTAGAATTCTTAAAGAATTTAAGAATTAAGCGTCAGCGTTTGAAAACTTAAAGCAATTGAGATCTAAAATAACGTTAGGGGCCATCCATAAATTACGTAACGCATTTTCCCGACCATTTTGACCCCCCCCCCCTCCCTTATGTAACGCTTTTTCCTACCTTTCCCTGTAGTTTTTCGCCATTGTGTAACACTGCGCTGGACCCCCCCCCCATGAAGTGTTACGTAATTTATGGATGGCCCCTTAGTAATATAAAAAATTATTTCAGTTTTCAAAATGACGGAAAATTAAAAAAAAAATGTTATTATAATTATATAATACTTAAGAATTCACTTTTTTATAAAAAAAAACTATTTAAAAAACTATAAATGATTTTTTTCTGAAATCACTTTTTTGTCTCTTTTCTTTAAACATATTAAAACATTGATTCCAAGAATTAACCACTGCTGAATTGAAATCTATATTTGTTTCTGAATTTTCTTAAATTCTTTCGAAACCTTTGAAATTCTTTTCAAATCCTCTGAAATGAATGGATCGTTTTTGGATTAAAAATTTTTGTAATTTACTTTAAGGACTTTTAAATGCACCTTGAATTCATATATTTTTTGACAGATTCTTATTGGCTAATTTTATTCACTCCCATTTATCAGAATTCAATGGAAATTTTTTTGATTTAAAAAATTTTGCCCCATTTGATTTTTAATTTATATTGAATTAGTATGAATTTCATCAAATTCCCTTGCATTCCCTTGATTTCTTTTTAATTGACAACAAGTTTACTGAAATGAATGAAAAATTTCAGATTTCTTAATTTCATTAAAATTGATTTGGAACTTATCATAAATTTTTTTTATTCACCCTGAATTCTTAAAAATTCTTTGTATTCCTCTTGGATTTATTCAAATTTACCCTGAATTTTGTTTACTATAATTTTACTTAATTTTATAGAATAAATTTATTTATTTTTGTTATTTTTTAAATTTTGTTATTTGTCTTGAATTTTTTCAATTCATTTTAATTCATTTAAAATTTACCATGAGTTCTCATTAATTTGTCGTGAATTCTTAAAAATACTTTAGAATGCTCTTTTAAAAATTAGAATTAATTAATTTAAATTCTTATGAATTACATCACACTCTCTTGAAGTCGCTCAAATTCTTCTAAATTAACGAAATTCTTTCAAATCACCAAGAAAATTAATATTATACTTTTAGAGAACAAGTTTCGAAAAAATATTAAAAATTTCAACCAAGTTGGTGATTTGTTAACCGAAAAATTCAATGCCTATTAAAAAAGATAAATTAAAAAAAATGGAATAGTTAAATTTTCATTTAGAAAAATTCATTTTTAATCAAAAAACAACAGCTGATTTTCAATCAAAGAAATTAATTTTTAAGCAAACAGAATTATTTTCTACCCAAAGATTTTGATCTTCAAAAAAATACAATAATTTTAAACCAAATTTTGAATTTTTAAAGGAATTTTTAACATATTAGGTAAATTTTCCACCAAAGAAATAAATTTGCAATATTATTTTATTTTATTATTTATTATTTCATTTATTTATTATCAATAAAAAACTGATTTTCAATCAATTAAATGAACTTTCAACAAGAAAGATTAATTTTTGTACAAAAAAAATTGTTTTTAAACAAAGCAAATTTTCAAAGAAATAATTAATTTTTTAGAGGAAATTTTGAACCCAATATTTCAATTTTCCACCAAAGAAATGAATATTCAACCAAAAAAGTGAATTACTCAGCAAGTATGTTAATATTTTACCACCAAAGAAAAGGTTTCAACAAAAAAAATTAATTAAAAAAACACTAATTTTCAACGAAATAGTTAAATTTTCAACAACAAAAAGAAACGAATTTTCTACAAAAAGACCAATTTTTTACAAAATAAATAAAAATGTAAGAAAACAGTTAAATTCTTAAACAAGTAGACGAATTTTTAACTAATACGATTGAATGAATAGCATAGAATATAAATTTTTGACAACACAATGAATAGTTAAATTTTACATTTAAAAAATTAATTATCAATAAAAAGCTAATTGTCAAATAAAGAAATTAATTTTGAACCAAAAAGATTTATTTAATAAAAAAATGATCGCTTTTTAACAAAGTACATAAATTTCAACCAAATTTTCAAGTTTTCAACGAATTCTTTACCTAATAGTTACATTTTTCACTAAAGAAATAAATTCTCGACCAAACGTCGAATGGATACATTTTAAGTTTAAAAATTAACTTCTAACAACAAATTTTCTGCAAAATAATTAAATTTTAAATAGAAAACGGGATTTCCTCTAAAGTATCAACTTTTGAAGTAAAATTATTTATTTATACTATTTTTCTTAAAAGTTTTTTTTAAGTCTATTATGTTTATTTAATTAATTAATTTATTTATTTCGTTTGGTTAAAAATGCATAAATTTTTTTTAATTTGTCTTTTTTCGTCATAATTTAATCTTTGTGGTAAAAAATAATCTTTTTGATTCAAAATGAAACTCGGAATTTTTGGTTGACATTTTTTTTAAAGCCTAATTTATGTCGAAAATTCATCTCTGGTACATTTTTTTTGTAGACAATTCATTTTTTTGTGTTAAGAATTTCGTTTTTTAACTGGAAATGTAACTATTTTATTTGTGGTTCGCGATTAACATTTTGAATTAAAAATTGATCTTTTCTAGTTGAAAATGTAACTATTTGGTTGAAAACTCTTCTTTTTTATCGAAAACTAATTTTCTTGTTGGAAAATTGATCCTTTTTTGGTCGAAAAGCAATTTTCTGTGGGAAATTTAATCTGCTTTGGATTAAATCCCAACGTTTATGGGTTAAAAAATAACTTTTTTTTACAAATTAAATAGTGTTCGAAAAAAGTTTTTCTTTTGGCTTGAAATTTTAACTATTCATTTAACAATGACATTTTTTTTTAATTCGTCTCTTTTACTTCAAAGTTCAACTGTTTCATTGTTAATGCAACTGTTTGCTTTAAAATAATATTTTTTTAATTCGCCTTTTATGTTGTAAGATAATCTCTTTTTGTAAAAAATCTTTTTTTGTTGCAAATTTAACAATTTAACAATTCAAAGTCCTAGAATTTTAAAGCATATTATCACTTATTTCATTTAAAAGAATTTATTCTTATATTTTCGCGAGAAATGTGCCTATTTTCCTTAGTTTAAAAGTATTATTAACTGAAATTCTGTTCTGAATAGTGGATAGGAAAAAATAGCTCATTTCTACTGCTTTTATTTAAATACTTTTAAGCTATGCTAGAAAAGGAAGTTTTTTTTAACACAAATGGTTAATTTTTAATCACAAAGTATGAACTTCTAACAAAAGAGTCGAATTTTTGACAAGAGAGAATAGTTTTTAAACTAAAAACACGAATTTTCAAACAAGAAGAATAAATTTCATCCAAAAGTCGAATTCTCCAAAAATAAATGTTTTTCAGTCAATAATGAAAAAGAAGTTTATTCAAATTATTTAACTCACAAGCCAACAGACTAATTTCAAATAAAATAAATACATTTTTAATATAAAAGTTAATTTTTTAATAGAAGTTAATTGTTAGCCAAAAAGTTGCTCGTTTATTTAAAAAAAGATGAAACTTTATCAAAAATTTTAATTTCACATAAATAGCTGAGTTTTCTATCTAAAAAGATGAAAAAAGGAATAGAAAAAGATATACAAGGCAAATAAATTAACCACCACAGATTGTCAGCAAAACATCATTTTCAAAATTCCCTACTTTTTCCCTGAACAATTTTTTATTTTTCTTAACAATTAATATTCAAATATCAGAAATCTTAAAATATTTTTAATATATAATCTTTTATAAACAGAGAAAGCCATTTGAATTAAAATGCCAAATTCATTATCCTCAATAGTTATTTAAAGTTATTCTTATATAATTTCCTTAACTCTTGCAAGATTTTTTTTCTTCAAAACGCCAACATTTTCCTGACCTAAGGAAACTTAATTTATTAATTTTTTAAACAAAAATTAATTTTCAAATTGTTGAATCGCATAGCGCTTTTATTTTTAACGTATCACGCATTTTTAAACAATTTAGAAATAAGAATTTTTCTTACAAAAATGCCAATTAAACCATTAAAATTTATTTTGGCAAAAGTGACACAAATATGGTTTTCTAAAAAAAAATCCTTAAAGTATTCTTTGAGTATATCTATATTTAGCTTAGTGATAAGAGCACCCGACTGCCAATCAGTAAACCTGGGTTCGATTCCTAGCGAAGTGAAGAAGAGAGATTTTTTCACAGATAAAATTCAATATTGAAATTTTAGAAAAAGAAAAATTCCTTAGATCTTATTAACTATGACGTGTTTTATTAGGCATTTTTTAAAAATAAACTACTTAGTCCAAATTTCGTCACTTCATTCTTGGTTTTATTTGCAGGAATTCTATACATTAACTTGATTATTGGACGACAATTATGATTATGAATTTTATTTCATTCTAATTTAAAATTCTTATTTAATTTCTTTCACCATTTAGTTAAAAATTAACACATATGCAGTATATTAATTTTTTCGTTAAAAATTCATATTTTCAGATTGAAAATTTGACTGTTTTTTAGAAAATTCGCGTTTTTGGCTTTAAAATTCAAAATTTGTGTAGAAAATTACACTAAATGAATGAAAATTATTTCTTTTTTTATTAAAAAATTTATGTTTTTGGTTGAAAAATAAACTCTTCTGGTGGAAAATTAAATTATTAGACTAAAAATCAAGCTATTTATTTGAAAATTTAAATACTCGGTTACTCAACAGGTATGTTAATATTTTACCACCAAAGAAAAGGTTTTAACAAAAAAAATTAATTAAAGAAAAACACTAATTTTCAACGAAATAGTTAAATTTTCACCCCAAAAAACTGAATTGTCTACCAAAACAGTAACATTCTTAAACAAGTAGATAAATTTTTAACCAATACGATTAAATGAATATCACAGAAGATCAATTTTTGACAAAAAATGGAATAGTTAAATTTTCAATTGAAAAAACTAATTATCAATGAAAAAGTAATTTTCAAAGAGAGAAATTAATTTTTAATAAAAAAGGTTTATTTTGTAAAAAATGATCGATTTTTAACAAAACACATTAATTTTAACCAAATTTTTAAGTTTTCAAGGAATTCTCTAACTAATATTTAAATTGTTCACTAAAGAAATGAATTTTCAACCAAGAAGGTGAATAGGTTACCCAGAAGATTAATATTTTACCACGATAGACAAAGTTTCAATAAAATACCGAAATGTTCAACCAAACAGATTAATTTTTTACTGAAGAAAATAAATGTTGAAACAAACGTGGAACAGATAAATTTTTAGTTAAAAAATTAATTACCAACAAAGAATTCTCTACAAAATAATTAAATTTTGAATAAAAAAGAGGGTTTCCTTTAAAGTGTGAACTCTTAAAGTAAAATCATTTATTTATAATATTTTTGTTGAAAGTTTTTTTAGGAAACTTTATTATATTTTTAGTTCAAAATTTATCTCGTTTGGTTAAACATTCATATATTTTGTTGTAAATTATTTCTTTTTTCGTCGTAAATTAATCTTTGTGGTAAAAAAATCATCTTTTTGGTTCAAAAGGAAACTCGGAATTTGTTGTTAATTATGATTTTGAATTTTATTTTATTCTTATTTAAAATCCTTATTTTATTTCGTTCATCATTTTGGTTAAAAATTAAACCATAAGGTAGTAAATTAATTTTTTCGTTAAAAATTTTTATTTGCAGATTAAAAATTGGATTGTTTTGTAGTTAATTTGTCTTTATGGCTTGAAAATTTTAAATTTGGGCAGAAAATTAAACTAATTAGATACAATTTTTTTTTAATTAAAAAATTTATGTTTTTGGTTGAAAAATCAACTCTTCTTGTAGAAAATTAAATTATTAGGTTAAAAATCAAGCTCTTTACTTGAAAATTTAATTACTCGGTTAGAAATTTGTAAATACTTCTTGTTTCTATAAAATTCATCATTTTGGTTGATAGTACAAAAAAAAAACGAACCCTTTTTATTTTAATTTAACTAGTTTAATTCCAGACTATTTATCCAGAATATTTATGGTCTTTTCTTGGACACAATTTTAAAATAATATAAAAATGTTAAAAACCTGAAACTTCTGATAGCGAGATAGTATGCTTAAATGTAATTTGTTGTATCGTTCGTAGAACTTTTACATTCATTTTTTATTAATTTAATCATTTATTATTTTATTTCAATAAAATTCACTTCACTGAAAAATTAATCTTGTAAATTTATTTAAAATTACTTTTTAAAATAGTTACATTACCAATTCCTTTAGTAGGTATAACAGATACTAATTAATTTAGTCGGTTATTCTTACAAATTGAATTAGTAGATTTTTACTGATGAGCAGTAAACGAATCGGCGTTATTAGAATTAGTAGAAAAAAATTACCAATTATTAGTTTCTTAATAATTTAGATTTAGATGAAAATTAAATTTCGGTATATTTTGTCTGAGCTTAATACAAAACCTATTTTAATGTGCAGGATTCCTGAAAATAAAACCAAGAATCCTGCGTCCCAATT
Organism: Belonocnema kinseyi; assembly: GCF_010883055.1. NCBI lineage: Eukaryota > Metazoa > Arthropoda > Insecta > Hymenoptera > Cynipidae > Belonocnema > Belonocnema kinseyi. Next base: position 92,620,808 of record NC_046661.1, read on the forward strand.
TGGACAACCACAACAAAAGGTTCCTATTAAAATTTGGAAAAAGATACAATTTTTTCTAAAAAAGAAAAGAAACATTTTTTTGGATGAAAACAAAACAGAGGAAAGAAAAATGAGAATGACTTCATTCTCGGGTATCCGGGAGAGAGCATTGTGGTTTCGTTGCTGTTCCTGCCCGCTCAAATTTTTCTTGCCTTGATAAGGGTGCTGTATGAGTGCCGAAACGTTGTTAATTATTCCTTACAAATTTTTGTTGGGGGATTTGATAATAAAAATGAAAAAGGCGCAAGAAATAAAAAAAGGAGGGAAATTTGGTTGGCCTTCTCATTGCTCTTTCGTCTTTTTTATTTGTTTCCAAAAAAAGAATTTTTTTTCTTTTATATGAAACTTTGATCTTTTTTCAAATTGTAATAGGAAAATTTTAAGATGTTTTTTCCAAATTTGGTCGTTGGATTCATGGTTTTATTTTCAGGAGTTAAATTTCAACCCATTCTGAGACTAATCCATACTAATAAAAATAGTAAGTTTGCCCTGATAAGATTCAGCAAATATATTCTAAAGTGAGCCGATTCGTCCAGAATCTGTGGACAACAGTTTGCGTATATCCATACGTGCGTGATGGGGATGACTACATTAGCGTTTCCGCGTGTTGTGTACCGAAGATAAAACATACACGTAACGCGCGCCCATGCCTTGGCCGGTCAGGAAGCTGGAATGGGGATTCCCGCCAACCGGAAAGGGTGCTTTCTCGCCGAGGGTGGAAATATCCGAGATGCTAATGAGTCCCGTGTGTCTCCAGAGGTGCGGGGCGTTCCCAGTCGGATTTTAGGGGTGGCTCGAAACGCCTTCGACTTCAGGGATTGGTCGCCGTTTAAATGGCTGCTGACCCGCCACGCGAGCCACGACGAAAATCAACCCCTGGATGGGCGCCACCTGTACCCTATTTTGGACGCCGATGCACCGAGTCGCCGGCCGACGGGTCGCGAGTGCCTTCCAGAGGATGGAGCAGCTCGCCCAGTTCGTTTCCAAGAGTTTCGACGATAACGCGAACCGGGACCGGAAGTGTCGCGATGGTTCCGCTCCTACCGCGATAACCTTGAGTGTCGCACACCTCGTCGGACCACCTGTCGACGAGGAGGAATCTAATATTGAACGCCGTATGTTTATTTTTTGTTTCATTGTGCTTTCCCTCCCATTTTTCTCAAAATACTCTCTAATCCCTGTGGTGAATTGCGCTTGAGAGTGAGGGTGATGCCTCAGATTTTGATCTACTTTGAGTTATAAATAGTGTTTGGGGTATAGAATAGCAGTGCTAAGGTTTAGTTCGACATTATTTAAAATTTTAAAGATAGTTGCTAATAATAATAGACAAAAATATTTTAGACGGTTTTTAGGGTTTTGTAGCCCCGGGGAGAAACCCTTATAGTTTCGGGAACTCCTATCGCCCAATTTATAGGGCGCACAACTGACAACTCAGGGTACTCACAACTCAGGGAACTGACAAATCACAACTTATAACTCAGGTAAATTACAACTCAGGGTACTCAAAACTAACAAATCAGGGTACTTACAACTCAAGGAACTCACAAATCAAAATTCAGGGAATTCGCGGCTCAGAATACTCACAACTCAGAAAATTCACAACTGAGGGAACTCACAGCTCAGCGAAATCACAACTCAAAATACTCGCAATTCAAGGACCTCACAACTGAAGGAATTCACACCTCAGATTCATCGCAACTCAAGGTGCTGAAAATTAAAGGAACTTACAACTCAGGGAACTCACATCTTAAGGAACTCGCAACTCAGGAAAATTAAAAGTAAAAAAAATAACAACTGAGGGAAGTCACAATTAAGAGAACCCACAGCTAAGAGAACTCACAACTAAGGGAATTCAAAGCTCAGGAAACTTTCAACTCAGGGAACTCACAAATAACAAATCAGGGTACTCACAACTCAGGGAACTAACAACTGAAGAAACTCACAACTCAGGAAACTTGCATCTCAGGGAACTCACGAAAAATAAATCAGCGCACTTACATCTCAGGAAACTCACAAATCACAACACAGGGAAATCGCGACTCAGAATACTCACAACTCATGAAATTCACAACTGAGGGAACTCACAGCTCAACGAAATCACAACTCAGATTACTCACAAATGAGGGAACTCACAGCTCAGAAAACTTAATACTCAGGGAACTCACAACTAACAAACCAGGGTACACATAACTCAGGGAGCTCACAATTGAGGAAACTCACAGCTCACGAAACTTGCATCTCAGGGAACTCATGCAATATAAATTAGCGTACTTACAAGTTAGGAAACTCACAACTCCGGGAACTGACAAATCGCAACTCAGGGATCTCGCGACTCAGAATACTCACAACTCAAGGAATTTACAACTGAGGGAACTCTCAGCTCAGGAAACTCAGAGTTCAATAAAATCACAAATCAGCATACTCACAACTCCGAGAACTGACAAATCGCAACTCAGGGATGTCGCGACTCAGAATACTCACAACTTAAAGAATTTACAACTGAGGGAAATCCCAGCTCAGGGAACTCACAGTTCAACGAAATCACAAATCAGCATACTCACAACTTAAGAACTCACTACTGAGAGAACTTAAAACTTAGGAAACTCATTTCTCAGGGATCTCACAACTCAGGGATCTCATAATTGAGAGAACTCACAACTGAGAGAACTCACAATTGAGAGAACTCACACTTGAGAGAACTCATAGACCAGGGAAATCACAAATCAATGGAGTAAGGGGAGCGGAAGTCAGGGGAAATAAGGGGAAATGAGGGGAAATAAAGGAGAAGTAAGAAGGGGGGAAAGTAGACGAGGAGGAAGTAGAGAAAGAAAGGGAAACCCATGCTTTAAGCCTGGGGAGAGGAATTAGTGGAATGTAGAGGGAGGAGGGCAGGGCAAGAATGGGGGGGAGGTAAGGGACTGATTTACGTCTTAGTAAGCTCTGAAACACTTTTTGGTATGCGCAATGGGCCTACGTTGACTAATTTTTATTTGCAATTCATTGAAATTCTGGGCAAAACAATAACAAATGTTAATCTTGTTATTTATTTATTAAAGGAATATTTATTCGTTATTTTGAAACCTGTTCTTCGTGAGATATTTTTTGCAAAAAATTCATTTTCATTTTTAGGGGAAACCTCAATTAGAAACTTCAAATACTCTTTTCTAAAAAATAAAAAATAATGACAACGCCAAAATTTGTGATGCACTGTAGGACATATCTAAGCATATTATTGATTTTTTTTATATCTCGCAATGAAAAGGTTTTAAAATAAAAAATAACTTTTGCTTTTTAAACAAACCAATAAAAAATGAGCAATTTTTAACAATAAATACACATTTTTCTCTATTTTTCTTGTCGATGGAGTTATGGTCAAAGGAATAAAAATTATTTGTAAATCGTTAATGCTAACGTTTTTAAAAACTTCAATAATTTCGAATTACAGCTTGCCAGATTTGTTTAGTACCGCAAACACTATTGATGTCCCTTATATTTGACAGATTTCTTCATTTTTTCCCCTTTGCCCCCTTTTTTTAAGCTGCGTTTCATTTTTAAAGAATTATAAGAAACTCGCGACGTTGAACGTTACATTAAAAAGATTTTATTTTACAAATCGTAAGGCACAATTTGAGAATTAATTATTTTCAAAGTTTAATTTTTGGCACTTCATCTATGAATCTATTCATTTTTAAAGTTCCCAATAACATAAAATTCAATTTTTCAAGTTTTTAAAATTATTAAACCTTAAGGGTTCACAATATTTAAATTTTCAAAGCTGTGTTTTAGTTTTGAAGTAAAATATTTAAAATGTCAGGTTATTTGGTTCCAATTTGACTAACATATAGATTTAGAAGTTTCGGATTAAAATGTTCCTAATCGTTTAATTTTAATTTTTTAAAATTGTCTGATGTTTTAAATTCTTTGAACACGTATAATATAAAATTAAAAGTCTTGATAACTGCATGATTTCCAGTTAAAAGCATATATAAGTAAACAATTTTGAAATAAATACCTCCAGGATATATTCTAAATATCAAAAAATTAATACAATAATTTCTGAAATTAAAGCCTTAAGAATGAAAATATTTTAAACTATGCATTAAAAATTAAGATCAATGAAGATAAAAATTAAAATATTTGAAATTTATACTTGTTTAATTTCTCCCTTTCAGGAGTTTTTATTTTTCAATTAAACTTCAAATTGTTTAATTTTATGAGTTATGACCAACAATTAAAAAATTATCCATTTTTAAGCTATATAAATTCACTTAAAAACATAGAAATACAAATCTAATTTGAACATATTTCCATTTTTAATGTTTTTTAATTGTCCTTTTTTCGAAATTTTAATTTAAAATCATATAATTTCAAAAGCTTTGTTTTAACTTCTTTTCAATGAATTGACAAATTTCCAAAATTATTTTCTGACATTTTTTAATTTGGATCTTTTTAACGCTTTTGTGTCGAAATTATAAAAATTTATTTTCATTTCAGTCAAAATATATTTTTTTAAATTTTACCTAATCTAAAATAGCATGAATTACGTTTTCAATTCCTAATAGTTCAATATTTTTTTTTAATTTGCAAGAGTTTCAAATCCAAATGATTAATTAGGAATTACTGTTTTAATCAAATTTAAACTTCTTTATTTAAAAATTCATATAATAATTTATTTTTAAACTGATTATGTTTTTAATGTTATTAAAATTACGATACAAAATCTTATGCGAATTAAGAAACAGTGATGTTTTTTACATAAATATTATTGCTCGTATAAGTTTAAAAATTTAAATTATGAGATAAATTATTTGAAATATTACAATTTTAGATTATATCAGCGTTTTATACTGAAAATGAGTATTCTAATCACAAAATTATTAAAATTTAAAGATTAAAAATTTCTCAACAATTGATATTTTTCGGTTTTGTTAGGACTTCTAACCGGAAGCTGATATATATTTTTAATAAAAATTATTGGATTTTAAAGGTTCATATTTTTTCAACAATTGTAGGCTTCTTCAGCGTTTTTCATTAAAAATGATCAAAATTTGAAATTTTTGTATTTCGCGTAAAATTTGTATTTTTAAATAAAAAGAATTAGATTTAAAGCCAATGATTTTTGCTTCAAATAATAAAATTTACAAGTTTAACGAATTTCAGATGGTTTTAGTGTTTTTTGAAACAAAAATCATAATTTTAACGAGATTTAGAATAATTTGATAATTTTTGATAGTTTTAATATTTTTCTTCAAATAATTATTTTTAAATTATAAACTGTAACCGAATATTACAACAATTTCTACTATTAAAAAGTAATTCAAAAGGAATAGTCCGAAAATAAAAAAATAAATTTATTATGATTTATTAATTTTTTTATATTTAATTCTAAAAAAATGTTGACTAATAAAATACATATAATAAAGCTTTAATATTATTTTGCTTTTAATAAATAATTTTCACGCAATTTCGAAAAGAATTTCTGGGAAAGCTTAAAATAATTCATCATTTTAAAAAAGTAATTTTAAGAGATTATTTTAAAAGATTTTAAGACATTTCCAAAGATTTCCCAATTAGCCAGACAAGAATCGTGAAAGATTTTAAGGCAATTTAAAAAACTTTGAAAGATATTTAAGAAATTGGCCAAAAAAATAAAATGATCTTAAAAGATATTTAGAAATTTTGAAACAATTTTTTCAATAATTTCAAATTTGAAAAGGTAAAAAAATATTTTATTTAATATTAAGATTTTTGAAGATTTTGAAGTAAATTTTTGGAGATTTCAAGGCTTTTGAAAGGTTTCAAAATTTAAAAAAATTGGTCAGATTCCTGAAAAAATGTTGTAATGATTTTTTACGTTGAAAAATGATTATTAAGAGATTATTTGTAATTTTTTTTAACCTTTGACAAGATTTCTAAAATTGCCAATAAAGAATCTGGAAGAGTTGAAGGTAATTTTTTTATTTTTAAACATTTTTCTTATTTCAGGAATGATTCAATTCAGAATAAAGGATTTTTCAAACTTTAGATGTATTAAAGGGATTAATTTTTTCTTAACTTTGATAGATTTCCGAACATTAGTTGAAAATTAACATTTTCGTTAAAATTTTGATTTGAAGTATCTGAAATCTTCAGATACCTTTTTTGAATTTTCTCAAGAATTCAATAAAAATTTAATTTTTATTTCATTAAAAGCAAATAAACCAATAAATTTAGAAATTAAATAGTTATTCGAAACTTTTATTTTATATTAAAAATGATAAAAACCCTTATATTATAATTAAATTTTTTTTCTCTTTTTTGGCTAAAAAGTCAACTATTTTGTTCACAATTCGTATTTTTTTAGTTGAATTTGACACTTTTTGGTAGAAATATCAATTAACACATTTTTTGTTAAGATTTAATCTTCTTAAATTTTCTACAAGTCAATCTTCTTTTCAATTGCTTAAAAAATTATAAATATTATTTTCTTTCAACAAACTGTAAAAAAAATAACATTAAAATTCAAACCTCGCTTCTAACTTCAAGATACAATAGTGAATAAAGTGGTCAAAACATAAAATTGAACAACAACTGCAATTGAATTTGAAAACTATATTTTATATCACTTCTAACCCGTTTTGAACCCATTTTCCTTTTATCTGTTTTTTGCATTTATTTAAAATAAAATAAAATCTAGATTAATTCAAGAAAATATAATTTTTCCTATTTTCTTGGCCAGAAATCGTCTTTTGCTTATAGTAAAATATATTTGTACTTAGCTCTTTCTAAATAGCATGTCTGACCACTATACGTATTTTCTACTTGGCTTCCTGGAGCAACCAACTTGAAATATTATTGTCTGGAAAGAACGTACTTCCTTTACTGGGGCTGACAAGAGTGGCTTTGCATAAGTAGAAAAACACTGTCATAACAAGACATAGATATTTCATTTTTTTCAATACTTAAAATAATTGTATAGAATCCTCATACAATAGTATTCATTTTTTTAATAAGCTATATTCAATTAGCGACAATTATTTTCAATTTAAGTAGAAGCATTACTTTCTTGTAAGACATATCGGTTTCTGTTTGAAAAAAAAGTAATAATAACTTTTAAATTAAAATTTTTTGAATATATAATCATTTGTAAACAGTAAAATTATATAGATTCAACATGTCGAACTCAAAATTTTAAAAACATTTAACTTCAGAATTCGCTCCTTTCCTTCTCAGCTCAGTGTTAAAAATACAAGATTTCATTCGATCCAATTGATTTACAATATTAAAAAAAATAAATTTCCTCCTAAAATTTAGAAAAGAAATAACAAACAAAATTTTATCTCTTCTAACTCAATAAAATTCTTTTAAATAAACAATATCTCTTTTCCAATTCTTAAAAAAATTTTAAAAATTTTTTAAAATGTCTCCTTTCAATCAAAGTTCTTCTTCTTCCAACTTAATAAAAATATTTAAAATACGCAATGTAACTATGCAAATTCAGAAAGAAATTTAATACAAAAACCCTTTCTTTTAAGTCAGAATGAGATGAATAGAAAAATATCCTTCATTCTTATTGAATAAAAATGTTGGAAATAATAAAATTTCCCTCTTGTCATTCAAAAAAAGATTTTTTTTAAATTCCTTCCTTTCACCATCAGGGAAATATTGAAAATTCCAAATCTGCTAGGCTTGAATACAATTTAAATATAATTTAAAATGTTTAAAATAAAGAAAGCAACTTTTTTCCATTTAGAAAAAAAAATAATAACCAAAATTTTCTCGCTTTGAGTTGAATAAAGATGTTAAAAATAAAAAATGTCCTTTTACAATCTAGATTCTTTTCAAATTTCACCCTATAAACATGAAATATTTTTTAATTAAACTTATTTTAAATTAAATAATTTTATATATTTGATTAAAATATTCGCTCCTTTAAATTAATAAGAAATTCCAAAAATAAAGAATTATACCCGCTTTAATACAATAAAAATATCAATAAGAATGTTAAAGACAAAAATGGTCTTCTTTAAATCCAGAAAAAAATTAGAAATTAAAAAACGCACTCTTCAAGTTCGAAAAAATTAAAAATCTGACCTATTAAAATTTAATAATTTTATTTATGGGCGATATTTAAAGTGATTGGAAAAAATTTTCCTATTAAAACGTTTTAAAATTATAGCATTGACAGGGTTATAAATCACCGAAACAAGTGCTCGTTAAAAAACGAAGTTCCATATATTAAAGAAGCTTCTAACCATTATTTAGTTAAATTAAAAAATTTTTCATTTTAAAAGTCTTAATTTTTTAAATTTTAATGGCATGGAGAAATGTTTTTTAGCTAGGAAAAGACCAAATATTTGTTTTAGTTTTACATTTATTTAAATCAGTTTAAATCGTTTCCAAAATGTTATGCAATCTTAATATTTGAAAATTTGTCATTATTGATTTTTAATTTGTTTATGGGTTGAAATTAAATAAATATAGAATAAATTCTCCTATCCAGATGGAAACACGACGATGGCAGACTCCGTAGAGGAAGTGTCAAAAGTCGCAGACGAAGTGAAGGATGTAAAGGAACCAGCGTCGCTGGAACAGCGACTCCTACCGGAAGATTTGTCCCTTAACACAGCAAAATCCAAAGAAAGCAGTGTAGAACTTTTACCATTAAAAGCACCAGAATTAAAATTATCTGTGAGAAAATTACTTGGCTGCAGTCCATCGCCCCCTCCAATCAAGAGCGATCTTTCACCGAAAAGAGAAAACGAAGTGAAAACTCGCCTTTCGTCGGATGCCAAGATTTCCAATCTGGACTCGAAAATACCGCCCCAGTTTTCGAAATCGTTAGGATTTCACGATGAAACTTCGAAAGGTAAGAAAATTCCTCCAATACTGTTAAAAAAAATAGTTCCTTCCCTAATTTCCCTCCTCTCATTTATCCTACTATCCATTTCTTAACGTCGCCTTTTAGTTCCCATTCTTTTTCGTAGCTCTTCTCTACTTACACTCTCCTTATTTACTTTACTACGTCCCCCATTGCTTCCCTTAGTACCACTCCTCTCACTTTCAGTAATTCATCTCTCCACACTCTTATTTTTCTTTTACCCTTGCCCTTAATTCAACAACTTCCCCTCTGCGCATGTCTCCGGCTTCCCCGTATCTCGCTTTTCCTACTTCTACTAACTTTAATTTAATTTGCGCAGTTCTCTCTTCTCTACTTCATCTCTCCGCATTTACCCTACTACTCCTCCCATCAATTCCCATACTACCCCTTCCTTTGATTCAACTACTTCCTTTTTCTACAATCCTTCCCCTTATATCTCTTCTCTTACTTCCCGTGTCCGACTCATCCGAGCTTCACTACTACCACTCTTCTCGTTTTCTTTCCCTTCCAACCCTCAATTTCCCTACTTTCGCACCGCTTACTTCCTTTCTTGGCTTACCCTGCCCTTACTTCACCTACTTCCCCTTTGCTCACTTCTTCCACTTCCCTTTATCTCACTTGACCTACTTCCGCTAACTCTAATTTCCTTGGAGCACTTCTTCTTTTTCCACTTTATCTCTCCTCAGTTACTATAATACTCCTCCCTTTAATTCCTAGACTACCTGTCCCCTCACTTATTTCTCTTTTTGCCCGCCTTTCTCTTGCATCTTTTCCCTTGCTTTCCATGTCCTACTAATCCTAACTTTACTTCAACAACTCCTCTCGTTTCCTCTCCCTCCCAACCCTCAATTTCCCTACTTTCGTACACCTTTGCGCACTTCTCCCTTCTCTATTTCATCTCTCCTCACTTACTATACTACTCCTCCCATCACTTCCCATACTATCCTTTTCCATACTTCGCCTACTTTCTCTTTCCATCGTTCTTTTTCTTGCATCCCTTCCCTTACTTCTCCTTCCCTACTTACCCTCACTTTACTACTACTCTTTGCCTCACTTCCTATATTTTCCATCCCCTAACTTTCTCGACATTACCTTCACTCGCCAGACTATACTTTCCCTCCCTAACCCTCCACTCGCTTTCCTAAACCTTCCTCCTCAACCCTCCTTTCACTTCTTTCGCACCCCTCACTTGTCTTCCTCTACTTACCTTTGGGAGCGTTCACGTATTACGTAACATTAAAAATAGAAAGGGGGTTCGTGTTTCGTAACGGCCTATTATGTTGAGGGGGGTATTCTTACCCGATTACATAACATTTTCAACTTATAAGTTTTCTGCACCATTAACATTTATATCAAAATTTCTAAATCAATAATTTTGCTTCACCATAAAAATTATTTCTAAATGTTTCTAAACATTATTGATATAAGACTATATTTTCTTTAACTTTTTTGCATTTTATAAGAGATAAGAAACATTAAGGAAATTATAAGCTTGCTAATAATTATTATAAAAGATTTGAGGAGATTACATTTTTTTCAAGATTTCTGGATGAATTTGAAATGGTTAGCTTTCAAAATGTATGGAAAAAGAATATGGAAGACTGAGAAAATTTTTAAAATTTTTTAGGATTCAACAATTTTGTGGATTTATTAAGGTTTCACGAAAGAATCCAAAACATTTTAGGCAATTTTCTTAATTTTGGAGATTCAATAAAAATCAGAAAAAATTTGAATAATTTTTAATGATTACAAGATTTAGATGACCTGACTAGATTAAAACAACAATTTTCTTAAGACCAGTCTGAAATAAAATGATTTTTTATTTTGAAAAACTAAATTTAAGAGAAATTAAAAAAGTTTTCAAACATATCAAACGATTTCCTAATATTTCGAAAAGTAGTGTTAAAGATTTTAAAGCAAAATGTTTCAATTTGGTGCGATTGACAAAGCAAAAAAAAATCGAGTAAATTTTAAAAATATTTGAAAGAATTGAAAAGATTCAAAATAAATTTTTAAATTAAAAAATTTTTAGAAATGTAGATTCTTAAATATTTAAAAAATTAACTTTAGAAGCGTTAAAAGAATTTCGAAAGGTTTCAAGATTTATGAAATATTTTTCAATTTCTTCCAAGCTCCTATATTGCCTAAACATTTTTTAACAGGCACAAATTTTTCCTGGTATTTTGTAAAATACTATGAATTAAAAAAAGTTAAAACCTTCTAGATTCATTTTTGTCATATCTAAAATATTCAAAAATATTTTTGCTATTGAAAATGTAACTAGTGCATATTTGGTTTAAAACTTGTGTTTTTTTTAGTTTGAAATTCAATTATTTTTGTAGGAAATTCGATTATATGGTTAAAAACCTAACTATTTATTTGAAAAATTGATCTCCTGATAGAAAAGTAATTTTGTTGTTAAAAATTCATAGCGTAAAGTAAAAAATTCAACTGTTTTGAGGGAAATTCCTGAATTAAAAAAAATATATTAATTTTTCAAACGGAAAATGAAACTATTATATTATCTATCACTTTTTTGAAAATTATTCTTTTTAATTGAAGTCAAATGGTTGAAATTTCGGTTTTTTGCGGAAAACTAGTTATTTAAACTGAAAATTTAACGATTCCATTTTCGTTTGAAAATTGATCTTTTTCAGGTGAAAAATCAACTATTTCGTTAAAAAAATATTTTTATTGATTTCAAATGAACTGTCTAGTTAAATATTCTTCTTTTCCGTTTTAAAATAAATCTTATTAACTAAGAAAAAAAATATTTTTGATTAAAAATGTGTTTTTTTGGTGGACAAATATATCTTTTTTAATTGAAAACTTTAAATATTCCGTTTTTTGTAATTGAATTTTCTCTAGTCAAAAAATTAACTATGCAGTTGAAACATAATGTATTTTTGAAAAAATTTGTCACTTTTATTTGAAAATTATTCTTCTTTCTTCAAAATTCATCTTCTTGTTTGGAAATTCGTAATGTTCTGAGTTAGAATAACTTTGTTTAACAAAAAACTAAGCTATTCAATCTTTTATTGTGAATTTTATCATTCCGAGTTGAAAATTGAACGTCACCTTTATTGTAAAATAATTCCTCCTGCTTGAAAATCGATCTTTTTGTTTTAAAAGTCAACTATTTGGCAAAACATTCATCTACTTTGTAGAAAATTTTAATATACTGTTGAATCTTCGTTTTTTTGGTTGCAAATTAATTTTTTTTAAATGAAAATTTAACTATTGCATTTTAATTTTAAAATGTATATCTCTTAGTTTTTAATTGTACTATTTATTGCACAAGACTTGAATTTTCTTCTCTTTTGTTGAAAATTTAACCATTTTATTGAAAATTCGATTTTTTCACACTATATTAATTTGTTTACCTGGAAATTTTAAATGGTCCTTTTTATTTCAAATGTATCTTTTTTAGTTGAAAATGCAACTGTTCTTTTAAAAATTTAAGTATTTTGTTAAAATCCGTCTTTTGCAATAGAAAATTAATATTCTTATCTGAAAATTCATGTTTTTGATTGGAAATTTGTTTTTATGGTAAAAAAATAGTTTCCTTAACTGATAATTTCACGTATTCCATTTTTTTATTAATCTTTCCTCGGTTGACGTATTTTGTTAAAAATTAGCCTTTTTGATAAAAAATTAATCTTTTTCATTGAAATTTCAACTTTTTGATTAAAAATTCGCCATGTTTTTTGTTTGAAATAATTATCTTGAAAATATTAAATGTTTTCATTATTGATCGTAAATTAGTCTTCCCTAGTTAAATATTTAATGCAGTTCTTGAAAATTAAAGTATTATGTTAAAAATTTGTCTGCCCTATTAGAAATTAATCTTCTTGCGTGAAAATTATTTTTTTTTTTAAACTCGTTTCGTTTTCGGTTCAAAATTTTTTCAATATGCATAATTTTGTTTGCAAATTCATCTCTCTGGTTGAAGATCCAACAATTTGATTGAAAATTAAATTTTTTCTCAAAAATCAATTAAAAATATAATTTTTCCATGTATGCTTGAAATTTTTTTTCCATTGAAAATTCGCCCTTTAGTCGAAAGCTAAACTTGTTATTACAAAATTTATCTTTGTGGTTAAAATATTCAGATAGTTGGTAACAAATTCAACTGGGGGTGGGGGCAAGGGGGAAGTGTAAAAAATATTCCAAAATTGGTAGCGTAGTTTATGGATGATCCCTTATTGAAAAACATGGAAAATGTATGTGTCTAAGAGTAGTGGTCAGAAGCACGTATAACCATGACAGCAAGCGCATCGTCGAGGCGAGGGTTCGATCCTTATCAATAATTCAGAAGCTTGACCAATAAAGCTCAGAAGTGATTGGAACTAAGCGGATCGTTTGCCCCATAAAGACCTTCGACCTTCCGTTTTAGTCACATGTCATGTCATTTTCAATAATAGACATCATTCTTGTCTTGTGGAATTTTTCTAGGTACGTCCAATGAAATCAATTGGCGAATATCTTCCGGAAAAAATATTTGTAATTGCCTATCATGTCAGATTAAGTTTTCTCCTTTCGGATCAGGTGTATTTTTGAGGATTGATTTTCCACCTGTCTCTATTAATCATAGCAATTATAATCTTATCAGAATTTTATTACTTTAACGGTAGGTGTTAAAATAATTTATAATAGGGATTTTTTTTATCAAAACTATTTTTTTTAGAGTCAAATCCGGATTTAGTGTCGGTTTAAGGGCTGACGGTCACCATAAATCCAAGTTTTTGTGCTATTTTGTCTCTTTTCTGTTTCTTTCTCTGTTTAGTCACGCCTGAGTGAACACCGCGCATCTCTCCTCAGGTCATGTAACCCATCCCTGTGGCACGGCGACAGTTCTCGGAAACACTAAATCCAGATTCGAATTTATTTTTATTGAGATCATTGTTGAAATTTCAAGCCAAAAGACGGGTTTTCTGTAAAACAGTTAAATTTTCAACCCTGAAATATTAATTTGTAATAGTAAAGATTATTTTGAATTAAAAACTTGCATGTTTAAGAAAACAAAAAAAAAAGATCTACAAAGAGAAATTTTGAACAGGCAAAGTTCAAATTTAAATCTTTCAAACTTTTAAGAGATTAATTTCCCACAAAAATCATGAATCTGCAGCTAGACCAATTAACTTTTCCGTTTAAAAAATTAATTTCTAACAACAACAAAAAACGAATTTGTAACCAAACAGATCATTTTCATTTAAAAGGATGAATCTTTAACAACAATTTACAATTATTTGTTAACAGAGTGGTTCCACCTTCCGCAAATTATTTTTAATTGCAACCAAAAAATAATAATTTTTAATGAAAAATATAAATAAAATAGATCAAACTATAAGAAAGTAATTGAATCTTAATCAACAACATGAATTAACAACCAAGATTCTGAACGAAAAATCTAGTAGTTGATATTTTAAACAGAAAGGATTCAATTTCAAATAAAAAACAGTTGAATTCACAACAAAATAGTTGAATCCTCAACTAAAATTTTAAGTTGTAAGAAATTAGTTCAACTTTAAGCAAGAAGTTGAATTTAAAAAAAAACTTGAAATAAAAAGATTAATCTTCTACAAAAGAAGATAATTATTCTACCAAAAATGAAGAATATCCAACAGGAAAGTTCATTCTCAAACAAATAATTTAATTTTATACCAAAGTACAGGGATGGGTTGTTTAAACAAACAATAATTGTTTGAACCATTTAAAGTTATTTTAAAAATATTTGGAAACTCGCCACTTATCGATTACAAATTATTGACATTGAAAGAATTATACAAAACACGGTCTTTAGCTTGAATTTGATAGGAATTTAATAAATTTCCTTTTTTTTGGCATTTTTTATCTGCGGTGTTAAAAATGTTATCATTTTTGGATAAAAATGTAACTATTTAAAAAATAATCTCTTTTGATCGTGGATTTTCAACTATTTTGTTGAAAATTCGTTTTTAATTGATTGAAAAACAATTTTTGGACTGAAAATTTAACTATTCCATTCTGTTTGAAAATTGATCTTTTTTAGTTGAAAATATAATCAGCTAAAAATTAAATTCTTTAGCTCTAAATTAAACTATTTTGTTAAAATTTTTGTTTCTTAGTCAAAAATTAATTTTTTTTCCGCTGAAAATATGAATATTCCATATTTAGTACAAAATTAAACTTTACAGTTGGAAATTCATCTTTTTGTTCGAAAATTAAACAATTTATTTTTAAATTAATCTTCTTATTGAAGATTTAGCATTATAGTTAAAAATCAATGTATTTTGATAAAAATTAATTTCCCTGTTAAAAAAGTTAAATATTTTGTTAAAATGTTTGTTTTTTCGTTGAAATTTAATCTTCATGGTTGAAAATTAATTTTTTGCCTCGGAAATTCAACTATTAGGTATAAAATTAATCTTTTTTCCAATATTCATAATTGATTGTTGAAAATTCAAATATTTTGTTGAGAATTATTCTTTTATACTCAAAAAATCAAGCACCTGGTTGAAAATGTTTGTATTTCCTTTATTATTAATCTTTTTGTAAAAAATTAATCTTCCTGGTTAAAAAATCAACTTTTCGTTTGAAAAATCTATTTCATCTTTTGTAGAAAATTAATATTTTAAATTGAAACTGGATCTTTCCTGGTTGAAAATTCAACCACATGTTTCAAAATTCATTTTTGTTGTTGAAGATTCATAATTATAATTGAAAATCCATGTCTTTTGTTAAAAATTGATTTTGTTGGTAACAAAACTCAGTATATTTAAAATTCGTTTTTAATATGAAGTAGATTAATTTTTTAAATAAAAGTATCACTATTATATTTTTGGTTGAAAATCGAACTTTTTACTTGAAAATTCATGTATTTTATTGAAAATTAATTTCTTTGGTTTAAAATTTAAACGAAATATGTTGAAAATTTGTTGTTGTTTAAACTCATTTTTTAACTGACAATATGACTATTTCATTTTTGGTTGAAAATGTTTCGTTATCAGTTAAAAAAATTTTATTTGTGGTAGAAAATTAATCTTCTTAATTGAAAATACATTTTTTATTGAAATATTTCTCATTTAGATTGAAAATTAATGAATTCATTTTCATTCTTGAAAGTTTATCTTTTTTGTTTGAAAATTCATGCATTTTGTAGAAAATTAATTTCTTTTGATTAAATTTAAACTATTTGGTTGAAGAATCGTTTTTTGTTAACCATTAATTTTTTCAATGCAAATAGAAATATTCCATTTTTGGTTGCAAATTTATCTTTTTTAGTTGAATATTCATGCATTTTTATAAAAATTCTACTTTTTCATAGAATAAAAATTAATTTTTATGGTCGGAAATTAATTTTGTAAATTCTTCTTTTTAGGTTTGAAAATCAAAGGTTATCTAAATTATTAGATTTTTAGCTTAAAAACTCAAATATTTGAGTAATATTCGGCTAATCTCAAATCAAATAAACTTTAAAGCAAGCAGTTGGTTTAAAAAAAATTAATTCTGAACAAAAATTATAAATTCTCATACAAGAAGATTATTCTTTTACCAAACGAATTAATTTTTAACTAACATTATGTATAAAAAAAAGTTTTCACAAGAAAAAAGTTCAACGTACAATCAAATAATTGAATTTTAGATCAAAAAGATGAGTTTTCAACCACAAAAATTAATTTGTTAACCAAAATTACGAATTTTTAACAAAATACATGAATTTCCAATTGAAAAAGATTATTTTTCAACAAAAAATGGAATAGTTATATGGTCAGTTAAAAAAAGTAATTGTTGATAATAAAGAAAAATTTCCAACAAAATAATATAACTTCTAATCAAAGAAAATAGTTTTTAACAAAATACATGAATTTTTAATTCAAATTATTAATCTTTAATGAAAAGATTACTTTTGAACAAAATATCTGAATTTTCAACCATAAAGGTTCATTTTCTGTTGAGAAAGAATTTTTTTAACAAAATGCATGAATGTTAATCTAAAAAAGATCAAATTTCATACAAAAATGAAATGGTCATATTTTAAGTTAAAAAATAATGTTTAAAATGAAAAAAAAACTAATTTCTATCGAAATAGATCGATTGTAAACAAAAGTAATTATATTTAACGAAGGCACGAATTTTTAACTAAAAAAGATTAATTTCCGGCTAAAAATAAAGTATTTAAACTTTCAGTTAAAAAATTATTTTTTAACCAAAAATAAAAGGAGTAATTAACAAAATAGTTAAATTTTCAACCAAAGAAATTAGAACTAAATTAAAAAGTGAATTTTTATTAAAATGCTTCAACTTTGAGAGAAGTAGATAAATTTTTGACCAAACCATATGACTTTTTAACCAAATAGTTTCATTTTTAACAAAATAATTATATTTTGAACTAAATAGTAGAAAGTAGGAGTGGGGAAGTAGAAAAAATGTGGAGGTAGGAGTATAGAGGTGCAATAGGAAAGCGATTGTGAGTAGGAATAGGTAAATTGGGGAGAGGAAGTAGGTGAAGTAAGGAGAGCTGAAGTAGAAGATGGATTGATGAGTAATAGGAAAGAGTTGGTTAGGAAATAGGGTTGTGAGTAAGTCTGGGGAAGTAGAGGAAGCATGGATAAGGGAATTAGGGGAACCGAGGAGAGAAGTAGCTGAAGTGCTAGTTGGAGCGATAGAAAGTGGGGCAAATGAGGGTATAGAAGTAGAAGTGCAGTAGTGAATTGAGTGTTAGTAGGGGTGGGGAAGTAGGGGAGGGGAATTAGGATAAGTAAATAGAGTGGAATTAGAGGAGGGATTGAGGGGTAATAGGAGTGGTGGACGTGAGGACATGGACAAGGAAAGGATTGGTAAGTAAATAAGTGAATGAGTAAGGTTTGGGGAGTTGAGGAAGTGTGGAGAAGGGAATCAGGGGAACCGAGGAGATAAGTAGTTGAAGTGTTCGTTGGAGCGATGGAAAGTAGAGAAAGTAAAGGGGGTATAAGTACGAACGGATAGTAGAAAAGTGAGTGAGTAGGGATGGTAAAGAGCGGTAGGAGAAGTGGGTGAAATGAGGAGATAGACCATAGAAAAAGGATAAGTACGGGAAGGAAGGGGTATTGATATACTAAGGGGATGGAAACTAAAGGAGGTTGAGCAGAAAAAAGGAGTTGGTATAGGGATAATTGGAGGGGATATTTTGTTTTATTTTTTTTTTCAAAATTTTGAAAAAATTGAAGATAATTGAATAGAAACAGTAATGGTTGAGTATGAATTTATATTAATCATAAAAAAATTCCGGGGTTCTACAAATAGCCGCTACGAGGTTGGTAGCTTCATGATATACGTCTTGCAACTTTAAATCAAGTGTAGTGAGAATCTTTCCGTCTCTGACCCTCGGTCAAGAGTCACGCTCGTATATTTATGGTAGCCTGGCTAAATTTTTGAAATATAACTTGCGGAGGAGTCATAAATACGGAAAACTAGCCATACAGTTAACTTTGCGCTTTCTAAAAGATGGAAGGGTGTAGAACTTTTTTTACTGCAAGCTTAGTAAGCAAAGGGGATACAACTCTCGTAATCTTCTGGGCCACTTGGTTATCCGAATTGGTAATCCAATATAATCCGAGTAATCTTCTGCAATCCACTTCTAATTCAGGACAATTCATGTAATTCACAGTAATCTTAATATTTCAGAGTAATGCAATTTTAAGGTGAATTAATCCATTTGTAATCCAGAGTAATCCGATTAAAATCTGAAATAATCCACTTGTAATCTAGAGTAATTAATGTCATATGCAGTAACCCTAGTGATTCCAAGTAATCCATATATAATTCAGAGTAATCCATTTGAAATCCAGTGTAATCCACTTCTAATATACGGCAATTCCTGTTATCCGCAGTAATCTTAGTATTTCGGAGTAATCCACTTTTAATCTGGAGTAATTCTTTTGTAATCCAGAGTAATTCGCTTTTATTCTTAAATAATCCACTTTCATCTAGAAAAATTAATGTAACTTGCAGTTACCCTAGTAAGTCCAAGTAATCCATATATAATCCAAACTACTCCATTTTAAATCCAGTGTAATCCACTTCTAATTCAGAGAAATTAAAGTAATTCGCAGTAATCTCAGTATTTTGCAGTAATCCACTTCGAAGTGGAGTAATCCATTTGTAATCCAGAGTAATCCATTTATTATCTTAAATGATCCACTTATAATACAGAATAAATAATGTTATTTGCAGTAACCCTAGTAAGTCAAAGTAATCAATATGTAAAACAGAGTAATCCATTCTAAATTTAAATGCAGAATAATCCACAGAATAATCCATAATCTGGAATAATCCACTTAAGATCCAAAATATTTAAGTAATTCGCAGTAATTCTAGTATCTCGAAGTAATCCACTTGCAATCCATCGTAATCCACTTGTAATCCATAGTAATCCACTTGTAATCCATAGTAATTCACTTGTAATACAAAGTATTCCACTTATAATCTGGAATAATCCAGTTGAAACCCGGTGTAATCCAATTAGAATCAAGACAAATCTAGCTGTTATTTAGGATAATTCCCTTAAAATCCAGTTGATGCAAAATAATTTAGGTGATCCATAAAATTAACAGGTAATCCAAATAGATTTTAAATATAGCAATAAGTTTCATTTAAAGATATCTTTAACTGAAAATTTAACTATTCCATTTTTAGTTAACAATTTATGTTTATTATTTGAGAATTCAAATATTTAGTTAAAAATTAACCTTTTTTATTAAATTTACTTTTTTTACATTTAACTATTTTGCTGAACATTCGTTTTTTTCAAATTAACAGCCGTTGAATTGAAACAAAAACATGAACTTTCAAACAAGAGGATTAGTTTTTTAGAAAAATTTTAATTTTCAAGTAAAAAGTTTTTTAAAAAAAAAAGAAAGAAAAATGAATCTTCTGAAAATTAGTTAAATTTGCAACGGGAAAACTATTTTTCAACTAAAAAGATTTATAATGGTTAAGCATCAAGATAAGGTTTCAACTAATAGACCAATTTTTAATAAAAAATGGACAGTTCAATTTTCAGTTAATACATTTTTAACGAAAAGAAATTCTTTCCAACAAATTAGTAAATTTTAAACCAAAGAGATGAATCTTCAACAAAAAAAGTAAAATGTAATCGTTAATATTTCAACCAAAAAATCTTTGGAATTAAAAGCCGTTGAATTCAACCAAAAACGGCGAATTTTCAGGAAATCATGTCATTTTTCAAATAAATAAGATCAGTTTCTAAGCAAAAATAAAGCAAAAATAAAAAGACCACTTTTTCAACAAAATAGTTAAATTTTCAACCAAAGAAGAAAAATTTCAAATCATAAACTTTTAAGCAAAAAAGGTAAGTTCAACCAAAAAAAGAAGACGGGTTTTCTCTGAAAGAGTGGGTTTTTTGATTGAAAAAAAATGTTTTTTTTCGGCTATTGCTATAAAAAAGAGAACAACCTTTAAAACATTTAATTTGAAACGTCCTTTAAAATAAAAACTTATATTTGTAAAATTCAAAACTATGCAAAAAAACTGACCGTACTCAAAATATTAAATTTTTTCTTTTCAAACTCAATGACTGACATTTTGATTCTATTTCACTCCCGACATAAAAGAATGTTCACAAATGGGGTTGTAGTATACTATCAAATATATTTTTCCCTCTAGCGAAAAAAAACATTTAAAATTAAATACAATTAATTGAGAAAAGTTAAAAAATAAATAAATTTTGATATTTTTTTTTATGTTTACACAGTACACTTTTAAATTTTTGGCGGGAAGATGAGGCATTCTGATTGGGCCAGCGTCGGAAGTAAGCATCAGTTTGAATAACGCAGTCTTTCGGGAAATTAATATAGCCGTTAGTGATTGGAGTAAACATAACCTATTTTCACGTTTATTATTGAAAGCCTATTTAAAAATTATGAAGAAGGATTCAAAAAGTTTTTCAAAATGCTTATAATTTCACTAAAACGGGAATCTAGAAAATGTGGCAGTGCTAATGTGCCAAAAGTCGACATGCGGATGGTCACAATTTTTTTCACCGGCTATCATCTGGACACTACGTTAGTCAATGAAGCAACTCCATACCATCATTCTGATTGGTTTAGCGTTTTGCAGGATGTGACGTTTCAAGGTCACATGGTTGCTTGAAAAGAGTTTTCAAAACTTTTTTTAAAAATTTTTTTCTCCGAAGTGAAGTATTAAAAAAAATGCATTAAAATTTTTAGAATGTTGTGCATTACTCAAAAAATAAATTATCCGAAATTCGTGCAACAACCCCATCAGGAGGGATCGAACACCAAAAATCAAAAGTCGAATTTTCACAGGTATAAATTGGAACCAGTCTATTTTTCATGCATAATTTCGAGACCGAAATGAAAATCGCTCTGAAAAGTCCGTTCCTGGTGGAATCCGTCGGGCGTAAATGCCGTAAATTCGTAAAATCGAGGCGAGTGAAGTAAAGTGCTGCAGCATCAGGACCTGATCTACTGCGGCACTTGCCCCGACGCTTCTTACTTTTACCGAGAGCGGCCGAGTTCAGATGTATTTTATTTATTATTTTACTTTTACGCCCGGCAATGGCCGCCGCCGGGGGTGCCGGTGGTAGATTGCTTTTTGATTTGCGCTTAATCGGGAAAAGTTATGGGACCCCCTAGAGATGACGTTCGCCGTCGTTTTAAGGGGCGTACACAACCGCGGAACGTGCGCAACTGCATATTAAACCATAAATTCATATAAGTTTAACCCAGGTGCGTATTATATATCTATCGCTTTCTCAACTTCGCTTATGTCTTAATTTTATATATTATTTTATTTTGATTAATTTTATTCATTATTTATTTAATTATTGACTACTTATTTATGCGGTTACTTTTTGGTTTAGCAGGGGTTTTTAAAGACTCATCTTTTTTTAAGATTCATTTCTCGGGTTGAAAATTTAACTAGTTTGGCAGAAAAATAATCTTATTAATTTTTAATTTTTAATACTTTTTAACAATCTTATTAATCTTATTAAAATCATATTAAACCATAAATTTGACTGAAAATTTAACTACTTCACTTTTGGCCTAAAATTCATCTTCTTTAATTGTAAATTCATGTATTTTGTTAAAAATTATATTTTTTTGTTTGAAATCTACCCATTTTTTTACTAAAATTATTTTTTGTCGTCAAAAAATTAATCCTTTTACTGAAAAGATGATCATTTCGTTTTTGGATAAATTTTTTTTTCTGTTGAAAATTAATCTTAATATTCGAAAATTCCACTTTTTGGTTCAAAAATCATTTGTTACATAGATTATTCATCATTATAATTAAAGTTAACGAATTTTTGTTAAAAACTAATTTCTCTGGTTAAAAATTCAACCATTTCTTTAAAAATTCTTTTTTTTGTGTTGAAAATTAATCTTTTTACTGAGAATATCATTATTCCATTTTTAGTTGAAATTTAATTTTTTAACTGAAAATTTAACTACTTTATTTTGGGCAAAATTCATCTTTTAAGTTGGAAATTCTTGTATTTTGTTCAAAATTAATTTCTTTTGTTTGAAATCGACTTATTTCATTAGTTTTTTTTTTTTTGTTAAAATTAATTTTTTAACAGAAGACAATGACTATTTTATTTTATTTGTTTGATTACATCTGCAGATAAAAACTTAATTTTTAACCAAAAGAAAAAGAGTTTTTAAAGAATGGTTTAATCTCTCACATAACGGTTGAATTTTAAACCAAAAAAAGATGACCTTTTGACAAAATTGATGAATTTGCAAGTAAATAATAAAATTTGTAACTAAAAATTTAATTGTGAAAAGGAAGCATCTAAAAAAAGGAATAAAAATAGAAATATAAGGCAAATAAATTGATAACAAGAATATTATATTAAAGTTTAAGAAATTTAAATTCGACTAAAATCAAATTCAAAATCCTATTTAAAGTCCAATAATCAAGTTGATTTACAGAATTATAAAATTTGGTCTTTGGGTTCTTGGTTTTATTTTCAGGAATTGTATACATTAATATTATATTATTACAGATCCACAAAAAGAAAAAAAGTTTACATTTTTTAAATAAAAAAAAACGATATTTTAAAGAAATATCGTTTCTGAAGTCAAGGCAAAACCTTGAATGACAAGTTTTAAAAAGAGGTTTAGTTTTAAAAAATAAAAAATAAAATTTATAATTGGATTGGTACTTTGTTGACGAAAAACCGGCAAATTATTATTCGATTTTTTAAATAATTTTGTATCTAGAAAACCATTTTTGGTCAAAATATTTTTTTATCTAGTTCTGTACTGCAACCCTTAAAATACAAATTTTAAAAATAATCCGGTAAATAAATATTATTTAATAGAATCCATAACAATCAAATACTCAAATTAATATCAAATTTGCTGAAATCGCATTATAAATCAGAACGTGGAGACAGTCACATAATGCACCCAGCTTTAATCAATTAGTATATACCTACCTAATCCAATCTGCACCCTTGCACCCCTCTTCCACCCCCGCCACATCCATATGTACAGTGGTTTAAAACGCCCCCTTGCAAAATAAAGCGTGGTTTCAAATACCTCCCCTTTGGTATTCCATCCCCTATTTTCTGCTAGTTGCTCGATTGCGGAACTTCCTCCTTGCACCCCCTAACCCCATTCATCCCTTACCGCGCCAATTGTATGAATTCTACAATATACACTTCGGGGTGTCCAACTGGGTTTCGACGGATGTTCGCTCGTCGATTACGTGTAAAATCGTGCGTACGCAGCAATTCAACCACCGTCGGCGGAAACACCCCCCTCCCCCACCCGTGCCACCCCACCCCCAGCGATTTACTTCTCGATTCTCGTTCCACCCGAGAAGACCCCTAGCAATCACACTTGGACCCAAGGGGTCAGTAATTCGATTACTAAGAACTCGCATGGTACCCACCCCTTTTTCACAACCCCTAGTCTCACCCCATTTTTCCCTCTCTTTCTCGTCTTCTCTCTTTTTTTCAATCCTCGGATGATCCGTCTTCGGACAATTAGGAAAAATGTTCTGGTTTTTAAAATTATTATTAAGACATTTAGCAAAGGGATTTACGAACTAAAGATCTGAGGGGTGGATTTATTTGTAAGATCAAAGTCATTGATCATTTTCCTAGGAATCTCAAGAAAATTTCTTTATTTTCTGGAACCTTTTCAGACTTCTTAAAGAGTTTGGAAAATTATTTGGAAATCATTTAAAAATTACATTTTGTTCAGTTACTCGATTTTTAAATTATATTTTGTAATCTTGCAAATTAACAAATTTGGATTTTAAACCATCCTTTTTTCATTTAATTTTTTTAATGATTACAAATTTGTTAAAGTCTAAATTTTCTCTTTCAATTTATTTTTCAAAATAACAAATCATTTTCAAACATAGGAATTTTAAGATTTTTTTTAATGCCTTGGAACCTTTTAAAATTATCGAAAGGCTTCTTTTTCTAGAAATCTCCAAAAATCGACACATTAGATTTTCGACAAATAACGGCTGCTTGATAATTTAATTATTTGGTTAGAATGTAACTATTTTGTTAAAATTTCAACAATTTGGTTAATTATTCATAATCTTCTTTAAAATTCAACTCTTTTTGTTCAAAAATCTTTATTTTTTGTTAAAAAATTCAACTACTCAGTTAACCATTCAACTGCTTTTTAAAAAGTGGTTTTTTTACTTAAAAATTTAACAATCTGATAAAAAAATTATTTTCGTTAACAAAAAACGTTTCATATATGAAAATTCATCTATTTTGGTTAAAGATTTCGTTTTTAGATCTTATAACATAGACATTACTTTTGGTTAAAAGTTGAATTTTTTGTAGAGGATTGAACGTTTGAGTTTAAAAATGCATCTCTGGTTGATGATATAAACATTTTATATGAAAATTCGTTTGATTATTTAGTTTTTGTTTAGTAAAAATTCTTTCGTACATAAAAATTAATTATTCCAGTTGAAGATTCATCATATCAGTTGAATTTTAATTTATTTAGTTAATATATTACCATTTTTTCAAAAAGTTTTTTTTTGTTGTTTGAAAATTGATCATTTTACTGAAAATTCAACTTAATTAATCTAATTGGTTTAAAATTAATACTTCTGTTGAAAACTCATATTTTCGAGTTATAAATTTGACTGTTTGGTATAGAATTTAATTGAAAATTTAATTATTTGTTTATAAATTTATGCATTTTGTTAAAAACCCGTATTTTTTGGTAGGAAATTTATTTCAACGGTTTTCGTTAAAAATAAAAAAGAGTTGACTCTTTTTGTTAAAAAATGCATCTTTTTTTTGGTTGAATATTCTACTAATATTATAAAAAAAATACAACCACTTAGTTCAGAATGACACTGATTTCAAAAACGTGTTTTTTGACTTGCAAAATCAACAATCTATAAAAAAATTTTCTGTCTTCAACAACAAATATTTTTCATATGAAAATTATCTCTTTTGGTAAAATCTTTCATTTTTTGATTAAAAATGAATTTTTCATTAAAATTACATTCAATAAAATGCATTCAAATTACTGAAAATTCGTTTTTTTATTTAAAAAAGCTTTTGTTTAAAAGTTTAACTACATTGTTGAGAATTCACATTTTAGTCGATGATTCATCATTTTAGTAGAAAATTCATCTCTATAGTTAGTGATGTAACTATTTTTTTTAAATTCGTTCATCTATTTTTTTTTTTTGTAAAAATACTTTTTTATAGCTAACTTATTATTCCAGTTGAAGATTCATCATATTAGTTAAATGTTCATTTATTTTGTTAAAATTTAACATTTTTTCAATAAATTCTTTTTTTGTTGTTTTGAAAATGTTGGTTTTTTGTTTAAAAATCAATTTAGAACTTAGTTAATCTATTTGGTTGAAAATCAAGATTTTTTTTAAAAAGTAAATTAATGCATTTTATTAAAACATCGTCTTTTTAGTAGAAAATTAGTTTTATCCGTTAAAAATTTCAACTGTTTGGTTACAAATTCATTAATTTCATGTTAAAAATTCATGTTTTCTTACAAAAAATAATCGTTTTTAAGTTAACTTGACTGTTTCCTTTTTGTAGAAAAATGATTTTTTTAAATTGAAACTTCAACTATTTGGTTGTAAATTTATGTAATTTTTGGAAAAATCGACGTTTTTATAGTTTTTATATCTTCTTTGGTTGAAAATTTATGCCGAAAAATTGTTTAGTGACTTCTTCTGAAGCAGATAATTGAATTTTTATCAAAAAAAAAAAATTTTCTACTAAATAAGATGAATTTTCAATTAAATCCATAAATTTTTAATCGAATATTTGAAATTTTCATCAAGAAGCTTAATTTTTCTCTAAAGAAGACAAATTTTAGTCGAAAATTAGTTTTTTTGGTTAAAAATACGAATTAAAAAAAATGTTGGTAAAATAAATGAAGTTCCAAACTAAAGAAGATCAACCTTAACCAAAAATGCATAGGTAAATTTTATTACAAAAAATTAATTTTCAGCAAAAAAAAACGAATTTTCTGAAAAACAGTTTAATTTTATACCATATATTTAGATTTTTTTACTAAATTGTTTCAACAAATTCCATAAATTATAATCAAAAAGTTTATTTTTGAACTGAAAAATATCAATCAGTATTGAATTTTCCAGCCAACAAGATGAGTTTTATAGAAAACAGTTGAATTTAAAACCCAAAAATATGAATTAGCAACTTAATTTTTTAATTTTCAGTTAAGAAAATTAAGTTGTAGTATACAAAAAACTAATTTTTAAACAAGTAGCATTTTTAAAGATAAAAGATACATTTTAAACAAAAAATATAATATATAATATTTGAACTAACAAATATTTTTATTGTAAATCAAAAGAGTTTAATTTTCAACAGAACTGTTGCAAGTTTCACCAAAAATAAATACATTTTCTGCAACAAAAAAGAAGAATTTGTAACAAAATCGATAAATTTCAAACTGAAAAATCTTTTTTGGTTAAAAATGAAACATTTTGATTGAAAATTCGTATAATTCGTTAGAAATATACATTTTCGTTATAAAAAAATGAATTGTTTTGGAGAAAATTCGTCTCTTTGGGAAATCATTTTTATTTATTTTGTTCTTAAATATGGAGCTGTTCAAAATTTTTTTTACTTAAAATTAAAATTTGTTGTTGAAGTTTTGACGTGACATATCTAAAAACTTCACGGATATTTTTTATTTTTATTTAGAAATAAGAAGAAAATTATATTTTTCATAACAATAAAAATAAATGAAGTTAAAAAATAAATAGTTTTTGCAAATTTTCTTTTGCATTTAACATTATTTTTAACCTAAAATCAAAAAAATATTTCGAAGGTATTTCGAGTAAAAAGTAATGTTGTATTAAAATTTAAAAAAAAATTATTTTAAAAAGCCAAAAAAAAAATGAAACAAGTCGAATGAAAATTTTCAAATCAAAATTTGTTTGTTTGACAACAGAAAATTTTCGTTTTTATTTATTTTCTGATGCTCTTTTTAATAAACACAGGCTACGTACAAAATAGACAAAAAATGTGTTTTAAACCTAAAAGTATGTACGTTTTTCCTCAGTTTATTATGAAGAGCATTAAAAAATTAAAAAATAAACCTTTTTTTTTGCAACTTTAGGTAGAAATTAAGAAATTGCATTTTTTGGCCATTCTTTAAAATATTATATTTTGATTTAAACAAATTTTTGTTATTTTTTTATATATAGTTGTTCACTTTAGTAAAATTTATCTTGAAAAATTTGTTAAACAAATTTCTCCTTTTTACGCATCATGTGTAAACGGATTTTCACGTATTTTCTGTGAAAATGGCTCATATGTTTCAGGATCTGTAAAAAAAAGAAAAAAAAATATCTTTGAAACTTAAAAATATATACAAGTTTACTTAGTTTACTAAGAACAACATCAAGAAACAAGAAAAATAAAAACCTTTCTTTTTCAACTTTGTGTACAAATTAAAAAAAAATTGCATTTTTTTACAATTTTTTAAAATATTATATTTTAAGAACAAATTATTTTCTTGCTTTTTATATCTAATTGCATTCACTTTAATAGACGTACAAAAAAAATTTAATTTTTTTCTGATTTTTCAGAATAATGTTTAATCGAATTTTTACGGACCTTGTGTTAAAAGTGCTCATATTTCAGAATGCGTCAGGATCGTAGCCAGAAATTTTTTTAGGGTGGAAGAGGGGGGGCCCAAAACGTAGTTAAAAAATGTAAAAAAGTTTTTCTTTGAAACTTCAAAATAGTTACGTGTTTCCTTAGTTTATTGAAAAGAATATAAAAAAATAAATAATAAAATTAGGCAAATTTAGGTATAAATTTACAAATTTTCATTGTTTGACCATTTTTTTAAATATTATGTCTTGCCCAATGGTGAGAATTTTTTCTGAATTTTTTTTTATTGTTCACAATGCTACGAAAAGACTTTTCAGTGCTATTACCAATGAATCCCAGCATTTTTGAGTTTTTTTGGCCTGCCCAAATTTTTAAAAAGTGTAAATAAAACAAGAATGATTTAGACCTTGTACTTATATCATCATTAAAAACCAGCTAAACATTATCGCCATTTTCTTTCTTCACAGACCATTTCTTTTATAGTTCCTCAAAACGATCACCATAAAACTTCGGATCCCAGGGGAATTATTTTGTTATTCGTCTTCCGAATCAGAACCTCCCTGATTAGGCGACATTAGGGAAAATGAATTCGGTTTGGGGAAAATAGATCGTAAAATTATTCTTTCCTCTCTTATTATTCACTCTTTTATTCCAGCCTATTTGAGTAATTTATTCATAACTAGTAGTAAAATGCTCCCGCGCGCGTTCACGTCCCCGATTTTTATTCTCGAAAATTAAAACATTATAAATTTAAAAATCCATTATCATAAAAACTTTTGAATATTAAGGGTTTTTCACATTTTTTAAACAATAATTATTAGTTCCGAACTGTAAGCGCTTAAAATTACAAAAAAAATGTATATTGAAAGATTTTTAATTAACAACTTTTTAAATCAAACAATTTTAGAGTTGGAATTGTCTCATTTTTAATTTAAGTCTTAAAAATTAAACAATTTTCTTTAAATTGAACATTCTAAAAATTGAATAATTTTATATACAAATTTCGATAATAGGCCAATTTTAAAAAGTTCGAAAATGAATCATTTCAGTTTAAAATTTTGAACGGGATCATTTGAAATTCGAAGAAATTGAAACAGTAATATTTCTGATTACTGGAAAGTTCGAGAATAATAAAATTACCGTATTAAAAAATTCCTGAATAATATAATTGCCAAATTGAAAAATTCCGAGATAATAAAATTCCCAAATAACAAACTTCCAGAGAGAAAATTGCCGAATTATAAAGTATACGAACCAGAGAATTGTCGAATCAAAAAGATGTAATTTTTTTAATAAATATTATTTATTTATTAGGAATAGACTAATCAAATATTTTTAGAAAAAAAATACTTTAATGCCTAAGATTGCACAAATCATTGTTTGAATTAAACATTTTTTTTAATAGAAACATCTAATTATTGTATTTTTAATGAATGAATAATACTTATTTTTAAAATTTAATTGTTTCAATTAGGATATTTTAGAATTCGGGAATTTCCTATCTCGGATATTTCGTAATTCGGCAATTATCTATCGGGGATTTTATTATTCGGGAATTTTATAATGTGGAAATTTCATTCTTTGGATATATGCAAATTGAGAAATTTTATTGTTTGGAAATTTTCCAGTTCGTAAATTTTATCATTCAGGAATTTTTCAATTAGGGAATAATATTTTTCCAAGATTTTATCATCAGTAATTTTCCAATTCGGAAATTTTATTATTCGGGAATATTTCAATTCGGAAATATTTTAAACTTTCGGGAATTTTCCAATCAAAAAATGTTATTATTCAGGAATTTTCCAATTCGGAAATGCTTCAATGTCAAAACTTCTAAAATTCTATAGTTATTAATTTCTTTGAAAATTTTATATTACATATATTTATAATTTTAATTGATCATTAAAATTGAATAAAGAAATTATCCTAAGATAATAAAAAAATAAACTCACTCCTATTTTCATCGTTCAAAGTGGAAAAATTTGCAATTATAAACTTTAGAAATTTAAAGATTCCAAACATCTTTTAAAATTGAGTAATTTTAAAAAGGAAATTATAAAAATAAAAAAGTTTACTGCCGAACTTTGACAAATTTCTAATTGCCAAGAATTTTTTAGATATTACACATTTTTTCTACTTGAACCCTTTAAAATTTCAATCATTCTATACAAGTTTGAATCATACCAAATTTTTTCATTATTTAAATTTTTGACTATACTGTACTAAATTCAGCATTTATAATTTTAACTACACTATTAAAAGTCATGAAAAGGAAAAATTCATTATTTAACATCAATATTCTGGCCTCTAAATTTCTAAAAATTTAAAATAAAAGAATTGTCTAATTCTATTCTTATCTATTTTCATTTTTAACAATACAATTTCTAATCCCTTAAAATTTTTTGGAAAATAAATCAGGTAAATAATCAATCTACGAGAAAGCTTAGAGAATCTTTGACCTATTTTCATGTATAAACGATAAATAAAAAACTAAAAAATAAATTCTTATTTCTATGTGATTTGAATAATGATTCAAACAAATTTTTATTTTATCTACTTATACTTAAAATTGAATGCATATTTAGGTAAAATTAATGTTCGTACTAAATTAAATTCAATATAAATCTCTTACAATGCCTAACTTTTCAATACAAAATTTTGATTTTAAAAAAATAGATAATTTTTTAACCAAACACTTGATTTTTGTAACAAAAAAAAATAATTTTCTACCACAAAGGCGATTAAAAAAAGATATTAATTCTCAATCAAGCAGTTAAATTTTCAATTAAAAAATATCAATTTTCAAACAAATAGCTGATTTTCGAAGTAAAAAGGATCAGTTTTCAACCAAAAATAGAATACTTAAATTTTCAGATAAAACAATTAATTTTCCACAAAATGAAACGATTTATTTTTAAAACAAATTTAATTTAACTTTCAAACAAGCGGTTTTATTTTTAACCAAAAATATGAATTTTCAACTAAAATAATGAATACTTAACTAGAATTATTTAATTTTCAACTGAAAAAATTAATTTTCTTCCACAAAAACGATTTTTTAACAAAATGAACGAATTTTCAACGAAATGTTTGAACTATCAACAACAAAATGACAAATTCTTAACCAAATAGCTGAATTTCGAACTAAAAAATATCAAATTTCAACCAAAAATAGTCGAATTTTAATAATTTGAAAAAAAACATTTTCATTAAAAAGATAAATTGTCAAGCTGTAACTGAAACAGTTGACTTTTTAACCAAAAAGATGAATTTTTAACAAAAATGACGATGCTCTAATTAAATTTATTAAATTAAATAAATAACGAATTCTCTTCATTTCAGAAGATTAATTTCTACCGAAAAAATCTAAATTTCCAACCAAATAGTTGAATTTTAAACTAAGAAATATCAAGATTGGAAAAGTTGAATTTGAAATCAAGAAAAATAATTTTTAATTAAAAAGATAAATCGTCAAATAGTTAAATTTTTAGTTAAAAATTAAAGTACAACCAAACAGATGAATTTTCAACTACGTAATTAATTCTTTATTTGAAAAAGATGAATTTGGAATGAAAAATGCAGCAGTTGATATTTTAACAAAAAATTTTCGAAACTTTCAATAAAAAACAATGTACCAAAAAGAAACAACCAAAAGACCTAACCAGTGAACTTACCAAAAAACGAATTTTCAGTCGAATCTGGATTTAGTGTTTCCGAGAATTCGCGC
The DNA here is from genome assembly GCF_010883055.1 of Belonocnema kinseyi. Lineage (NCBI taxonomy): Eukaryota > Metazoa > Arthropoda > Insecta > Hymenoptera > Cynipidae > Belonocnema > Belonocnema kinseyi. Next base: position 92,652,551 of record NC_046661.1, read on the forward strand.
CGCGCACCGGAGATTGGTGAAAAGCTGCGAGGGATGTGCGATGTTCACTCAGGCGTGACAAAACAGAGAGAGAGAACTTAATATGAATTTTCAACCAGATACTTGAATTTTAAACTGAAACCGAACAATTTTCAAACAAAAACAGAATAGTTTAATTTTCATTGAAAAAGTTGATTTCAAGCAAACAAAAACGATTTTTTAACAAAATAATTAAATACAGTAACATAAAGTTAATTGTCAAAATAAAGAATCATTATAAATCATTATAAAAAAATTCCCTGCCATTTACAGGTTTTCCAGGTAGGGTGTACCTGTTTAAAAACGTATGATTTGTTATAATCTGGATAGTTGCTTATGAACTTTCTGAGAGTTAACTCAATTTCTTGAAAAAAACTCTTTTTTTATTTAAATGTTTGTATACCCCAAGTCTCATTTAATAACAGTTTCGGGGGTTGCTTCACTAGCCTTGTAACTAAATCAGTCCCCTCAAAACGTAAACGGTCCGGGCAGCCTGAACCATTTCCAATTGCTACTCATAACATTGCGCAATACACTCGACTGAGTACTCGCGCCCTGCGCCCCTTCCGAGGCATTCCGAGACGAAAGTCGCAACCGTCTCTCGCTCTGCCACCGGAGATATAAATATTAGCAATAATATAAATATATACATTCGTCGATTATTTATTTTCCTATTTGCAAAATGTAACAATTGAAATGAATTCGTTCAGAATCAACTAAAAAATTTTTTTATAAATTAATGAAAGAGTACTCTAATAAATTAAGCGAAAGGTATTCTAATTTTGAGATGGTGCAGCTAAGATTTTATAAAATACCAAGTTTTGTCATTCCCCCTGAAAGTGATGCAGACTCACATAAGCCCAGGGTGATTAAAGTGAACTTGGGGGGCGACTAGCACTGTATAAGTTCCCTTGTATCTCGCCACTTTGCTAAATTATATAAATCAAGATCCCTTCTCGTCAAGGGTCCTTACCAGGGGCGATACTTAATGTCCCTTCTTCGTCACTCTTAGACCCGTTTCCACTCCTTTCCTTCCAAAAATCTTGTGAAAGAGTTGACCCTGCCGCCACAGTTCTTAATCACTTTATAATTACTGAAGTAGCTTTTTAACCTGGGGCAAAACACCCCAGGCTACTTTTCTCAATTTCTTTCGCAAACTTAACGGGAATTCCGCGAGTAATTTACTACTCTTATTTTAATTTTTAATATGGACTATAATTAACATTGCATCCGGAAAGCTGATATTTTTGGTACAGAATTGATCTCTCTTGGGTAAACATTCAACTTTTTGGTTGAAAATTTAGTAATTTTGTTGAAACTGCAACTATTTTGTTAAAAAAAATTTATGTTGTTTCCAGATAATTAATCTATTTGTTTTGAAATTTATATATTTTGTAAAAGATTCATCTTGTCTTGATAATAATTTTACTGTTTGGTTGAAACTTAAAACATTTTGATAACAATTTATTTTCTTGGTTAAAAATTTATCGTTTTGGTTAAAATTTTAACTACTTCGTTAACAAACATTTTTTTCTCATTCGTGTATTTTGTAGGAAACTCATCTTTTTCGTTAAATTGAAATGTTTTTTTATTAAAAATTCAAATAATTTTTGTTGAAAATTCAACTGCCTAGTTGAAAGTAGAACAATTTCGTTAAAAAATATTTTTGTTTTTGTTAAGGATTCATTTTTTTGGTATAATATTTAATTACTATTTTGTTGAAAATTTTCTTGTTTTGTTTGGTTCAAAATGAATTTGTTTATCTTAAAATTTAGCTGTTCCATATTTAGTATAAAATATTGATTTTTTGCTAAAAACTGCAACTATTTTGTTCTAAATTCCTCTTTTTTGGTCAAAAATCAACTACGTGGTTGGAAGTTAAACTAATTTGTTAAAAAATTATTATGTGCGTTCCAGATTTATCTTCATGGTTGAAAATGTAATATTTTGTTGGAAATACGTCTTTTTATAGAAATTTAATTTTTTGGTTCAAAATCCATATATTTTGTAAAAAAAAATTTATCTTTTTTGGTTAGTGATTTCACTACTTGGTTGAATGTTGAAACATTTTGATGAAAACTTATTTTCATGGCGCATTATTCGCTCTGGTTAAAAATTGAACTACTTTGATAAAAAAAATGATTTTTTGATAATTTGTGTATTTTATAAGAAATTCATCTTTTTGTTAAATTCAACTGTTTTTTTTTTATTTATTAAAAATTCAAATCTTGTTGAAAATTCCACCACTTAGTTGAAAGTAGAACTGTTTTGTTAAAACATTTTTTTTGTTGAAAATGCTTTTCTTTGTGTAAAAAAAATTAATTACTATTTTGTTTCAAATTTGTTTGTTTTGGTCGGTCATCATTTTTGCTCAGAAAATCCACTATGTATTTGGGAGTTAAACTACTCTGTTAAGAAATTATAATGTTGGTTCCAGATTTATCTTTTTAGCTGAACATTCAATATTTTGTTGGAAAAAAGTATTTTTTAAAAGAAAATTAATCTTATGGTTTAAAATTTATTTTGTAAAAATTTTTTTTTAATAGTTTTTTTACTACTTGGTTGAAAATTGAAAAATGTTTGATAAAAATTCATTTTCATGACTAAACATTAATCGCTTTGGTTCAAAATTGAACTACTTTGTTGAAAATTTTTTTTTTGTGATTCGTGTATTTTGTAACAAAATTCGTCTTTTTGTTAAATTCAACTGTTTTTTTTTTTTATTAAAATTTCAAATCTTTTTTGTTGAAAATTCTACCACTTAGTTGAAAATAGAACTGTTTTGTTGAAACATATTTTTCTTGATTTAATATTCAGTTTTTTATGTGTTAAATTAATTAATATTTGGTCAATTTTTGTTGCTAAAAATTAATTTTTTGTCTTAAAATTTAGCTGTTCCATTTTTAGTGAAAAATAATTATTTTTTGCTCAGAACTGCAACTATTTTGTTATAAATTCATATTTTTTGGTCAGAAATTCAACTACGTGACTGGAAGTTGAACTACTATGTTCAAAAATGATAATGTTGGTTCCGGATTTATCTTTTTGGTTGAAAGTTGAAACATTTTGATAAAAATTTATTTTCATGGTACAATTTAATGGTCCAGATTAATTGCTTTGGTTAAAAATTGAATAACATGGTTAACAAATTAATTTTTTTATAATTCGCGTGTTTTGTAAAAAAAAAACTAGTTTTTTTTTTAATTCAACTTTTTTTTACTAAAATTCAAATTTCTTTTTTTTTAATTCCACCGCTTAGTTGAAAGTAGAACTGTTTTGTTAAAAAAATTTTTGCTGAAAATTAATTTTTCTTCTTAAAATGTAGCTATTTCATTTTTAGTGGATAATAATTTTCTTTTAGTTCAAAACTGCAACTGTATTGTTATAAATTCCTCTTTTTTGGCCAAAAATCAACTACGTGGTTGGAATTTGAACTAATTTTATAAAAAAAATATAATGTTGGTTGCAGATTTATCTTTTTGGTTAAAAATTTAATATTTTGTTGGAAATACGTCTTTTTTCAGAAAATTAATCTTTTTAGTTTGAAATCCATATATTTTGCATACAAATTCATCTTTTTTTGGTTATTAATTTTACTACATGGTGGAATGTTGAAACATTTTGATGAAATTTTATTTGTTGGTCAAAGAGTAATCGTTTTGGTTGAAACGTAACTATTTTGTTGAAAATAAACCATTTTATTTTTGATGGAAAAGTGATCTTTTTTAGCTCAAAATTATCAAATTCGACTTAAAAATCATCTTCAAATATTTTTTTGAAAATTCGTTTTTTTCCATTGCATGCCGCTGCTGTAAGTTTATTTTTTAGTTGAAAATTGATCTATATAGGTAGGGTTGAATTAAGCTGATTTTATTTTTAATTAAAATATTTTTGGTTAAAAACGCAAGGAATGTGTTTAAAAATTAAACTACTTTGCTAAAAAATTACTTTATTGTTGAATATTTACCTTTTTGTTCAAAATTTAAAATTTGGTTAAACTGTTGTTTTTTAAGTTGAAAATCGATTTTTTTAAACTGAAAATGTAACTATTAGTAACTAAATTCAATTACTTGGTTTAAAGTTAAACCATTTAATTAAAAATTTATTTATTTCTTGGTTGAAGACTCATCGTATTGGTTGGAAATTTAATGATTTTTGTGAAAATTAACGTTTTCATTTTTTGTTAGAAAATTAATCGTCTTTAGTTCAAAATTAAACTATTTGGTTGAAAAATCCCGTTTAACTGTTATGTTAAAAAATGTACGTTATTATTTGCATTCGACTGTTGAACATTTATATTGGCAATTTGATTCTGATGCTTTTTATTTAAAATTAACATATTTTTTGACTAACATGTAACTATTCTATTTTTGGTTCCAAATTAATTGTTTCAATTGAAAATTCAACTATTAGGTACAAAATTCATATATTTAGCTGAAAATACATCTTTTTATATAAAATATTACTCTTGGTTTAAAATAAAATAAAATAATAAAAAAGCGACTTAAATACACAAACCTCTTAAAAATTGTCTAAAATGTCATCTATTAATCAGAAATCAAAATAAATTTATTGATCTCTGATTAAATATATTGAATTATAGTAAAATTCCAAAAAATCTGTTTAGCCCTTAAAAATTCTGTATTTAATTTTTTAATTGAATGAAGTCCTAGAACGAAAAAAATATTTGAAATTGTTTAAACATACTGGGATTAAATTCCGCTTTATCTAGATTTAAGCAAAATCAGATTAAATTTAAGACTTCCTTCTCTGGATTTCAGTATTGAGTCTTAAATTCAATAATGATCAAATTAAGTTCAAAATTTTTTTACTGAATTTAAGTACATTTCTAAATTTAAGGTACAAAATTTTTAAATATATTTTTTTTTTAATCTGAAAGATTAAATTGCTTATATCTTCAAATTGTCTTTACTCAAATTCTTTATATTTTTCTGGACTCCAGCAGAGTTGGTCTGAATTTAAGACCTCATCTGAATTTCAGTAATAAATCTTTAATTAAACCCTAATAAAATTCTTGATTAATTCCCATCTTAGGCTCTAATTGTCGAGGAAGCGGAACCGGAAATGGCAAACAAAGACGCTCCAGGACAAATTTTACTTTGGAACAACTCGCGGAGTTGGAGAGGCTTTTTGACGAGACCCATTATCCCGATGCCTTCATGAGGGAAGAACTTAGCCAACGACTTGGTCTGAGTGAAGCTCGTGTTCAAGTCTGGTTTCAAAATCGACGAGCCAAATGTCGCAAACATGAAAGTCAATTACACAAAGGTATTTTACACAGCCTAATTTCAAAATATTAATTAAAAATATTTAAAAAATCACGCTTACTACGCCGAGATTCGAACCCAGGCCTTTCGATTGCCCATGCCGGTCGAAATGACGAAGGCTTACGTAGCTCAGTAGTAAAAGCAGTCGAGCGACAATCGAAGGATTAGGGATCGAGTCCCAGACAGTGATAGGCCATTTTTTTATGGAACTATGTCTCGCTATCGCTACCATTTCAAATTGTAACTTTTTCTTAGTTACTTTTTCCATGTTTCATTGGGCTAGAAGTTGACCCCAAAAATTTTAATATTAAAAAAAATATATATTTCCAGGTCGCCTAAAGCACATTTGGTTCCATTATGGCGACTGAAAAATTTTAAAAAAATTTCTAGACAACCTTAGTAACTATCATTACTTTTTTAGATACTATTGTATTTAGGAGGTGGGGTAAAGTATTGATTTACCCCCCTCTGAAATCGAATGAATAAATTCGATGGATCGTTTTAATTTTTCCAAAAATCTACCTAAAATCTTTGAAATGTTTGGGAAATCATTGTTGTCGTTCTGAAATATTTGGAAATATTTGAATTATTTGAAATATTTGAAATATTTGATAATATTTGTGAAATTATTAAAATATTTGAAAAATCATTGGAGTCTTTGTGCAATCCTTAAAATCGATCTCAATTTTTTTTTTAATATTTGAAATCTTAAAAAAATCATTGAAATATTTGTGAAATATTTATGAAATCTTTAGAAATCTTTACAAAATATTTGATAATATTTGTAAAAATTTTGAAATCCTTACAAAATTATTGAAATCTTTATCAAATCTTTCTGATTTCTTAGAAAAAATTTTTCAAAATATTTGAAGTATTTCTTAAATATTTCTTATTATTTGTGAAATTATTGAAATACTTTATAAATCATTTAAATTTTTGTGGAATCTTTGAAATCTATCTCAAAGCTTTTCGAAATATTTGAAATCTTTGTAAAACCTTTGGAAAATCATTGAAATATTTGTGAAATCTTTAGAAATCGTTGCGAAATATTTGAAATATTTTAAAAATATTTCACGATATTTATGAAATTATTAAAATCTTTGTGAAATCCTTGGGAAATCATTAAAATCTTTGTGAAATATTTTTAAAATATTTCACGATATTTATGAAATTATTAAAATCTTTGTGAAATCCTTGGTAAATCATTAAAATCTTTGTTAAATCTTTTAAGTCTATCCGAAATATTTCAAATCTTTGAAGTCCTTAGGAATTAATGGAAATCTTTGTGAAACTTTTTTGATATGTTTAGAAATCTTTGGGAAATCATAGAAGTATTTGTGAAATCTATAGAAATCTTTGCGAAAGGTTTGAAATATTTGATAATATTTGTAAAAAATTGTGAAATCCTTAGAAAACCATTGAAATCTTTAAGCAGTCCTTCTGATATCTTAGAAAATCTTTGGAAAATATTTCTGAAATATGTCGTATTATTTATGAAATTATTGAAATATTTCAGAAATAATTTAAATCTTTGTGAAATCTTTTAGGTCTATCTGAAATCTTTGCGAAATATTTGAAATCTTTATTGAAATCTTTAGAAATTAATTGAAATCTTTGTGAAATCTTTCTGATGTCTTTGGAAATCTTGCTGATATCTTTGGAAATCTATCTGATGTCTTTGAAAATCTTTGCAAAATATTAAAAATATTTATAATATTTGGAATTGTTGGTGAAATTATTGAAATCCTTGCAAAATCCTTGAAATCTTTGTGAAGTATTTGAAGTTTATCTAAAATCTTTTGTAAATCATAAAAAAATATTTGTATAATTTTATGAAATCTTTAGAAGGCGTTTTTGAATATTTTATACATTTTTTAAACATTTAACGATATTTGTGGATTTATTGAAATCTTTATGAAATCCTTGAAAATCATTGAAACATTGTGTACTCTTTGAAATGCGTTACAAATTTTTTTCGAAATAATCGAACTCTTTGTGAAATTTATTAGAAATCTTTGCGAAATATTTGAAATCTTTCTGAAATCTTTGGGAAATAATTGAAATATTTGTGAAATATTAATGAAATCTTTAGAAATCTTCGCAAAATATTTTGAAATATTTTTAAAATATTTGATAATATTTGTAAAAATTTTCAAATCCTTAGAAAATCACAGAAATTTTTATAAAATCTTTCTGATGTATTAAGAAATGTTTGAAAAATATTTGAAGTATTTATGAAATAATTCGTTTTATTTATGAAATTATTGAGATATTTCAGAAATCATTAAAATCTTTGTGCAATCTTTGAAATCTATCTCAAATCTTTTCGAAATATTTGAAATCTTTAATGTGATTAGAAATTAATTGAAATATTTGCGAAATCTTTAGAAATCTTCAGGAAATCATTAAAATATTTGTGAAATATTAGGAAATCTTTGCGAGATATTTAAAATATTTAATAATATTTGTAAAAAATTTGAAAACCTTAGAAAAGCATTGAAACCCTTGTGAAGTCTTTCTCATATCATAGGAAATCTTTGCAAAATATTTTAAGTATTTCTGAAATATTTTTTATTATTTGTGAAATTATTGAAATATTTCAGAATTCATTCAAATCTTTGTGCAATCTTTGAAATCTATCTCAAATCTTTTCGAAATATTCGAAATCTTTGTGAAATCTTTAAAGTCTATCCGAAATCTTTGCGAAATATTTGAAATGTTTATTGAAATCTTTAAAAATTAATTGAAATCTTTGTGAAATCTTTCTGATGTCTTTGGGAGTCGTTGCAAAATATTTGAAACGCTTCTTAAATATTTGGAATTATTGGTGAAATTATTGAAATCCTTGCGAAGTCCTAGAAATCTTTGTGAAGTCTTTGAAGTCTATCTAAAATCTTTTGTAAATCATCAAAATATTTGTGAAATTTTACGACATCTTTAGAAAGCTTTGTGAAATATTTTATATATTTTTTAAACCTTTCACGATATTTATGGATTTATTGAAATCTTCATGAAATCCTTGAAAATTATTTAAATCTTTGTGTACTCTTTGAAATGCGTGAAATTGTTGTGAAGTAATTAAAATCTTTGTGATATTTTTTCGAAATCTTTGCGAAATATTGGAAAGCTTTGTGAAATCTTTGAGAAATCATTTTAATCTATCCGAAATCTTCGAAACCTTTTGAAAATCATTGAAATCTTAGGGAAATCTTTCTGATATCTTTACGAAATCTTAGTGAAATTTTTGGAAAATCATAGAAATATTTATGTAAACTTTAGAAATCTTTGCGAAATATTTGAAATATTTAAAAAATATTTTACGATATTTGAAAAAATTATTGAAATCTTCATGAAATCCTTGGGAAATCATTGAAATCTTTGTAAAATCTTTTTAGTCTATCAGAAATCTTTGCGAAATATTTGAAATCATTATTGAAATCCTTAGAATTAATTGAAATCTTTGGAAATATTTTTGATATATTTGGAAATCTATCTGAAATCTTCGTGAAATCCTTGGGAAATCATTGAAATCTTTGTAAAATCTTTTTAGTCTATCAGAAATCTTTGCGAAATATTTGAAACCATTATTGAAATCCTTAGAATTAATTGAAATCTTTGGAAATATTTTTGATATATTTGGAAATCTATCTGAAATCTTCGTGAAATCCTTGGGAAATCATTGAAATCTTTGTGAAATCTTTTTAGTCTATCCGAAATCTTTGCGAAATATTTGAAATCATTATTGAAATCCTTAGAATTAATTGAAATCTTTGGAAATCTTTTTGATATCTTTGGAAATCTATCTGATATCTATGAAAATCGTTGCAAAATGTTAAAAATATTTATAATATTTGGAATTATTGGTGAAATTATTGAAATCCTTGCAAAATCCTTGAAACCTGTGTGAAGTCTTTGAAGTCTATCTAAAATCTTTTGTAAATCATCGAAATATTTGTGAAATTTCGTGAAATCTTTAGAAGACTTTGTTGAATATTTTATATACTTTTTAAACATTTATCAATATTTTTGGTTTTATTGAAATCTTTATGAAATCCTTGAAAATTATTGAAATGTTTGTTTACTCTTTGAGATGTGTCCCTGTTTTGTGAAATCTTTCAAATCTTTTCAAAATATTTGCGGTATCTTTAAAATCTTTATGAAATCTTTAGGAAATCATGGAAACCTTTCTGCAATCTTTGATATCTATCTGAAGGCATTAAAAAATATTTGAATTTTTCGTGAAATCTTTGAAATTTTTGGGAAAACATTCAAATCTTTCTAAATTCTTCAAGAAATATTTTCAAATATTTTTGAAATATCTGATAATATTTGTGAAAATATCGAAATCTTTGGGAAATCATTAAAATCTTTGATCTCTTTTGGAAATTCATATAAAATCCTTGCGAAATATTTGGGATTTTTGTAAAATTTCGGGGAAATCATTGAAATCTTCCTGAAATATTGATAAATTATTTGTGAAATTATAGAAATCCTTCTAAAATCTATGGAAAATCATTGAAATCTTTTTGAAATATTTTAAATCTATCCGAAATCTTTGTTAAATTTTTTTAATTTTTGGGAAATGATTCGAATCTTTGTAATTTTTTTGGGAATCTTTGTGAAATATTTAAAAAATACTTTCGAAGTATTTGGTGATATTTGAGTCATCTTTGAAAAATGATGGAAGTTTTGGTGAAATTTTATAAATCTGTCCAAAATCTGTGCTAAATATTTGAAATCTTTGGATAATTATAGAAATCTTTGTGCAGTCTTTAAAATCTATCTGACATATGTGTGAAATAATTTAAGTGTTTGTGAAATCTTTTAAATCCATACGAATTCTTTGTAGAATCTTCCGAAAATCAATGAAATCTTTAAAATCAATCTGCCATTTTTGGGAAAACCTTCCACATTTTTGCCAAATCTTTAGGAATTTATTAAAATCTTTATGAAATCTTTTAAATCCACCTTAAATGTTTACGAGATTTTTTATTCTTTGTGAAATCATTTAAATCTTTGTGAAATCTTTGCGAAATATTTTTAACATTTTTGAAATGTCTGGTAACATTTATTAACTATTCATTTATTAATTATTATTTATGATTAATATATCATTTTTGACAGTATAATATTATTATACTATGTACAAATCGTTCGCTTTTATATTATAAGTCTATGCCCCTTCCCCCACCTAGAAAAAAAGCACCGCCGCTTCTGATACGTTTATTGGTCCGATAATATCCGTCGGTATACCGACGGATAGTATCAGAATAGTAGCATCCACTTTAGAATAGAGTACTGTAAAATTTCACACAGATTATTATTTAAACCTTATTCATTATTTATTTATTATTTATTATATACCCTATTTATTATATAATTATTTAATTTTAATTAAAAATTTGTCTGTGTGACGTTGAAAGTGGAATAGTTTAAGCGCCAAGATGTCCGAAAGTTTTCGAAGAATTTTTCAGGTTTTCCAAGGATTTCAAGGAATTTCTATAGAACTAAATTCTATATAGTAAAATTTAAAGTGATTCTTAGCGATTTCAAATAGTCTTATGGGCGTTGATAATATTTTAATAAATTTTACGAGATTAAAAGTATTTTGATAAATCTCCGAGGATTTCAAGAGATGAAAAAAATTCCTGACTAATTTTAAGAGATTTAAAAATATTTCAAGGAATTTCACAAGATTTAAAGGATTTTATTGAATTTCCGAGGATTTTACGAAATTTCAAACATATTTTTTAGAGAACTTTAACAGATAATTTAAATTGAATACACATTTGAGAGAGTTTAAATTATTTTTATTTGCTTTAATTGTGTTTCTGAATTTCTAAAGATTTCAAGGGATATTAAGGGATTTTCAGAGATCTGAATTCTAGAGAATGAAATTTTAAGGAATTCCTAGCGATGTAACGACTTTAAGGGATTTAAGAATTTTTCAAACTATTTTGCAAGATTTGAAGGATTTTATTGAATTTCCAAGGATTTAAAACATTTGTAGAGATATAAAAGATATTTTTACATTCTCATTCATGAGAATGTAATGTAATCGTCCAAATTTTTTATCTCTGGTTTTTACCGGATCTTTACGTTTCGGCACTCACAGAATCAGAAAATCATAAAATTTCATCGGGGTCTGTCTGCCTGTATGTCTGTATGTATGTTTACCTGAATGTTGTAGCCACGCTAACTTTTAAAGGCCTTTGATAGACTTCTTAAAGTTCCCAAATTGAAGGCTTAGTTCGTTAGGCAGATATTTCGAACCAAAATAAAAAAATTTAGAGCATTTTCAAAATTTGAAGAAAAAAAAATGTTTTCAATTTGAAATTTTTTGTTAAAGTTTCTTATAGATGGGTAGAAGACTTGCAAATTATCCAAGTAAATTTTTTATTTTGAGAAAAATTAGAAAAGTTATCCTTTTGAAAATTTTTAAAATGTTAAGAAAAATAAATATTTTTCTTAAAGATACGAAAATTTTATTTAAATTCATCACTAGATATCAAATATATTTAGAAACTATGTCAGTTAAATTTTTCGATTAGACAAAAATTCAAAAAGTTTGAGCTTTTTCAAAATTTGAATAAAATTTTTTAATGAGTTTCATAAATTTTTGTCAAATTTTCTGATACACGTCAAAAAGAAATGCAAATTGTCCTAATGACATTTTTAATTTCGATAGAACTTCAAAAAGTTATATGCTTTTCAACATTTTGAAAATTTTTAAATTTTCTAAAAAAGAAAAAAAAATTGTTAATAGGTTAGGAAATATCAATGCAAATTTCTACTAAATGTGAAATAAATGTTTTTTGAAACTATTATCGTGAGATTTTTTAATTAAACAAAAGTCTCAAAAAGTTGGATCATTTTCAAAAATATGCAATTTTAATTTTTTAAGATACCCAAAAGTTTAAAAAGTTATTTTTAGTAGATTGAAAAAATATTTACAAATTAGCTTCATGCTTTGAGAACCCCCCTTAAAATCAAATCGAAAAAAATTTAGTAACAATTTATGGCTGTAATTCCAATTGAATGCGATTTTAGAAAAATAAACGGAATTCACTGTTATTTGCTGCCTAGAGTTTGTTTTTGCACAATCGCTATTTTTGTGTATTTTCGTATGGGATTATGATTATTATTATATGGTTCTGATTATGGGCTTGGTCGTGGTTGTCTTTGTGCCTATAGTTCTAGTAGTTCAGGTTGTGGTTTTGGTTATGTTTGTGTTTAGGTTTGTTATTTTGGTTGACGCTATTGTGGCGGTAGTGGTTTTATTTGTGTTTGTGCTTATGGTTCTGCTTCAGGTTATGGTTGTGTTTTTGTTTATGTTTATGTTTGTGGTTGTATTTGTGTATGTGGTTGTGAATGCAGTTTTGGTTACGACCTTAGTTGTGATTATGGTTGTAAATGTGGTTGGTATGGTGGTTGCAGTTGTGATTTTGGTTTTTGTTTTGATGGTTGTTGTGTTTCCGTTTATGGTTTCAGTTTTGGTTGTGATTGTGGCTTTATTTGTGATTGCTTTTATGGTAGTGCTTGTGGTTTTAGTTTTGGTTTTGGTTGTGGCTATCTTTTTTATAGTTGTGGTGGTGCTTGTAGTTATAATTGTGTTTAGGGTTGTCGCCGTGTTTGTAGTTGTGGTTTTAGTTGTAGGTATATCTGTGGTTTTGTTTTTTTTTACGTATTCGATTGTGGTGTTTGTTGTCCCTGCGGTGGTGATGTAATTGAGCTTGTGGTGGTGGTTGTGTTTATGATTCTGATTGTGGCTGTAGTTGTGATTATGGTTGTGGTTTTTGTTTTGATGGTGGTTGTGTTTCCATTTATGGTTTTAGTTTTGGTTGTGATTGTGGCTTTGTTTGTGATTCTGGTAGTGCTTTTTGTGTTTGTTGTGTTTCTGTTTATGGTTCTGGTTACAGCTGCGGTTGTAGTTCTGGTTGTATTTTTAATTGTGTGGTTGTGTTTGTATGTATGGTTGTGATTGTGCTTTTAGTTGTGTTTGTGGTTGCGTTTCTGCTTATATTTGTGGTATTATATGTGTTTATAGCTGTGGTTTTGGTTGTGTTAATGGTTGTGGTTATGGCTTTGTATGGTTTTTGTTGTGGTTTCTGTTGTGGCTGTAGTTTTTGTTGTGGTGTCAATTGTGGTTTTGTTTTTGATTCTTGTTGTGGTTTTGCGTGTAATTATGGTTTTTGTTGTGTTTGTGTTTATAGATGTGATTCAGTTTCTGCTTTTGGTTGTAGTTTTAGTTTTGGAGGTGTTTGTGGCTGTGTTTTTGCTTATGGTTGTGGCTTTGGTTGTGACTCTGGTTGTGGTTTTGTTGATGGTTTCAGTTGTGGTTTTTGTTGTGGCTGAGGTTTTAGTTTTGGTGGCGGTTGTGTTTTTGTTGCAGTTATGATTGTGTCAGTGTTTATGGTAGTGGGTTTGGTTGAGTGAGTAATTTTGGTTGTGTTATGTTTGTAGTATTAGTCTTGTTTTTTGGTTGTGTTTGTGTTTAAGTAAAAAATTACACTTTTACATATTTGCAGTAAAAATTTCGTGAAGGAACAAATGAAATAGTCTAAAATTCCGAGCTGGGTGCTCTTCAGAATTAAATGAAAATAAAAATATAACAATATATACCAGAATAAGAAAAAATTTGTTTGAAATAATTTTTCAATCGCCTTCACAAAACCACCCCAAAACTTGAGTTTGTTTTATAAAAAATATTTTGAGGTTGCTCAAAGCACTTTTATGTCAACATTTTTGTTTTTATGACTTTTTCATTTTTCAATCAAAGATAAATGTACAAGGGCTGTAAATCTATTATCTACCTTAAATTTTTGGTAAATACATTGCAAATTTTTTATGTGTTGTTAATAAAAAAACACTTGATGTTCGCACACGTCATAAAAGTTCAGATTTGACGGAAACCTTATGATATAAGAGAAGATTTATACCCCTTATTATTTTTTATATGGACCGTAAAAATTCTGTGATACTCTATAAATCCTTAAGAATAAATTCACTACAGAAATAAGGTTGACAAATTTAAAACGAAGCTCTAAAAAATCAAAAAAGAATTTAAAAAATTCATTTTCACGGAGATAACAGCCATAAATAAAAAATGACTATTTTTAATCAACTTCGTTATCTAATAATTAATAATTATTCAATATTAGTTGTTGTTTATAAAATAACTATATTTTTATTGTATACAAAAATAGAAATTTCTCATTTTTCTTGATCTAGAGATATTCTGGGCGGTGCACAGTGAGGCAAAAAGAAACGCCCGTGGGCAAATTGATTTTCAGAAGGCAATTATTATCCAATTTTTACTTTTTTAAAAATAAAAGCTAATAAAATTTCGCTTCAAACTGTCATGACTGATTTTCAAATTTTGGTTTATATTTTGTTTGTTTAATTAATAATTAAAAAATTTGACTTTTGAAGTATACCGGTTCTTTTATTCAATTAAAAACACCTAGAAAACTGAAAGCAGCTACCCAAAAAAAGATGTAAAAAAGCAATGCAAATGTTAAAAAATGTGCTGAATTTCTTACAAACAAATAAGTGAATGAAAATGGTTTCGTTGAAATTGGCGGCTATTTGTCACTTGATTCGTACTAAATTTGACGTACTAATTAAGTTGGGTTCATAAATCATCAATTTTTATCACTTATGATAAGGAATTATTGCTAAGTAATTTTAATTATATTTTGCAGGAAAAAAATTTTAGTTTACAAATGCATTGGGCGAGAAAAATTTGTTTACTACATTGATAATAGAAATTAAAAATAGTGGATCATTATCGAACTATCAAAAAAAATTTTTAATGTGTTAATAACAATTGATTACAAAAAAAAGGTTGAAATGCTGAAAAATAGCCAAATAATGCATTTGTTAATTAAGTTTGGTAAAACAATTATGAAAAGTTATCGATTCATAGCAAATATCATTGCTAAATAACTGACTGTTAATTCTGTGAAAAAGCGGTACTTTATTTATAAATACATAAGATGATAAAAAATTGTTTAAACAATTGTTGTTTACAATAATAAATTTTTTACTATCATCGAAACACCAAAACGTGCATTTAATAATTATGGTAGTTTAAACAATTATTGATTTTTATTTGGTAGCCAAATATTATACTTAGGTTTCATTTCCAATTAAAATGTTATCTATCCCATAGATAAAACTTTATTTATTCAAAAAAAAGGGCCCAATATGGATATTTGTTTATAAAAATTCACTTTTCTTAATTCCACTAAAAACTCTTTGTCCATGAATTGTCCAAATTTAGTTCGAATAAAATGACGAATCACCGCCAATACCCACGAAACCATTTTCATTCTCTTATTTGTTTATAACAAATTTAATAAATTTTTTAACATTTGCATTGCTTTTGGACATCTTTTTCGAATAGTTGCTTTCAATTTTCTAGGCATTTTTTATTGAACCAAAGCATTTTTAAATGACCGGTATGCTTCAAAAATCAATTTTATTTTACATTTTTGTTATTAAATACACCAAAAAATACACAAAAACTGAAAAATCGGCCAAGACAGTTCAATGCGAAATCTTATTAGCTTTCTTTTTAAAAAAATTAAAATTGGATAATAATTGTCTTCTGAAAATGAATGTGTCCACGGACTTTTTTTTGCCACATTCTAAGTAACCGAACGTGACCGAGAATGCGAGAATTTATCGAGAATTTACGAGAAGTAACGAGAACATTCATTTTTTAATGTTACTTATTTTTGTTCTTGTTAAATAACGTTAATTGTTTTGCGAGATTTTGGCGCTAATTATGACTTTTTTGCGGTTTTTGTAATGAAAATTTTTTCTAGCACATACAGACCATTTCATACTGATATATAGATGTTCAAATGAATTGTTTAAACAATTTATTATTGATTTTAGCCATTTTCTCATAGAATGGACTTAGAAAGACGCGGTTTTTCAACAAATTTCCACTTGTCCAATTTTTAATTAGTGGAAAGTGATAGTTTATCATTGTTAACAAGAGTGATTTTTTAAACAATTCATTATTATTGTTAATAATATTCTCTTAGAAAAATGCTACAAAATTACAGTTTAAAAAATTTTATTTTTGCTTAAATTATCAAT
The DNA here is from genome assembly GCF_010883055.1 of Belonocnema kinseyi. Taxonomy (NCBI): domain Eukaryota; kingdom Metazoa; phylum Arthropoda; class Insecta; order Hymenoptera; family Cynipidae; genus Belonocnema; species Belonocnema kinseyi. The sequence continues at coordinate 92,668,969 of NC_046661.1, forward strand.
TAAGATTAGTTATGTAATTAATTAGGGTCAAGAAAATTATTGTCTAAATAATTTATTATTATTATTAATAATAATAGTATACTTGCATAATGCTAGAAAAATGCGTTTTTTTCTGAAATTTCTGATTTTCTTGTCAAATTTTCAATTAACGTGAGATATTTATGAATTTAAGTTAAAAAAATTGTTTAAACAATTTATTATCATTGTTAATAATATTCTATTTGCTTAATTGGTACAATGCTGCATTTTCATGAAATTTTCAATCGTTTGTCTATTTTTCATTAGATGTGACTCAATAATTAATTAAATTTAACCAGAATAATTGTTTCAACAAATTATTATTGTTTATGAGTATCTTCCTCTATATCAATAGCTGATAGTTGCGGTTTTGCGGCAATTTTTACCTTTCTGTCCTTTTTACACATATTGAGGTAATAATTATTAAAAGTTAACAAAAAAGATATTTAAACAATTCAATATGATTTTTAACTATATTTTCTACGATAAGTGCTATAAATGGCGATTTTTTCTCAAATCGTTAAGTTTACATCGCCTTTTTATTTATAAAGAAATAAGAAGTCAACCACAACAAAAATGATTTTTCAAATAGTATTGTTGTATTCAATATTATCGGTGTAGACATTTTGAAGAGTATTTTAAATATTTGTTTTATTTTAGTAAAATATATCCACACAAAAGAAAGAGATTTTTTTAAATGTAGTTTTTTAAAATGTTTGTTTATCCATTGTTAAAAACTAAGAAGACGAAGCAAAGTTAAATATTTTATTTTAAAAAACCATAACTTTCTAGCACTTATCTAAGAAACAATAGTTATAAAAAATATTTGATTGTTTAAAAAAATTTTTTGTTAACTTTCATAAATCATTATGTCACTAAGTCAAAAGGATAGAAAAGTAAAAATTGTCGAGAAAACCGCAGTTATCAGACATTTATATAGACGAAGATAGTCATAAACAATAATACTTTGTTTAAACCATTAGTTTTGCTAAATCTAATTACTTATTAATTCACGCCTAATGAAAAATAGACAAACATTTGAAAGTTTCAGAAAAAACTTCAGCATTCTACCAATCAAGCAAAGCGAATATTGTTAACTATAACAATAAATTGTTTAAACAATAATTTTTGTTAATTCAAATCGAGTATTACTTCACTCCTATTGAAAATTGGACAAGAAGCAAAAAATTTAAGAAATCTAAGAAAAAACGCCATCTTACTAGCATTATTCAAATTTAATATTTCTATTAATACTAATAAATTGTTTAAACAATTAATTTTCTTGACTCTAATTAATTACTTAATTTATCTTAATTGGAAATATGACTAGAAGTGAATTTTGTATACTGCAATTTTGCAATATTTTTCTAAGAGAATATTATTAACAGTAATAATAAATTGTTTAAACAATCATTTTTGTTAACATTGATGAACTATCACTTCCCTCTAATTGAAAATTGGACTTTTTTTTTAAATCCGCGTCTTTCTAACTCCATTCAATGAGCAAATTTCTAAAAACAATAATAAATTGTTTAAAAAATTTATGTGAACATCTGATTATCAGTATTAAATAGTCTTTCATGTTCCAGAAGAAATTTGCATAAAAAAACGCAAAAAAAGTCATAATTAGCGTTAAGAACTCGCAAAAGCCATTTTCTCACTTATGGGGGTTTTTTAGGACCATATAAAACAGACTTATGGTGCTGATAATTGAAAAGTGATATTTTATTTGTATTATATGGCTTATTGTGAAGAGAAATGTTTAGTTTCATCTGGATTGAGATAATATTAAGGATTCTGAAAAAGATTCACAAAACGTCTTTTTTTCTTTTGGGAAATACGTCTTAAACTTCATGGGGTTTGCGGCACCTCTAAATATAATTTTTCCAAAATAAAAATATGCATTTATTTTTGTGTGGATTCGACAAATTTCTAGGGTGTTCCCCATTAAAATAAAAAAAAAGTTCCAATGCATTTTTGGACCATCCTAGTCAGTATAGTGTCCGACCAGTAGATGACACTATAATCTACTCTAAATTTTCACACAAAATAATATTTAAACAAAAATTTCGAAGCTTTTTCAACTAGCTCAATTAATTTTTATTAAAAATTTGTCTGGCAGGCGTTGCAAGTGGAATGGTTTTAGCACCAAGAAGTCCTCCGACGGCTCTCGAGCCCTGCAGAGTGGCTCCCTATTTACCAGCTTTAAGATTGCACCCTCCGATGCAGCAAAGTGGTACAAACACAAATTCTGCGACCGCAGGATCGGCTTTTGACCCAGCAGTTCTCCATTATGCGGCAGCTGGAGGCCTTTTTTGCCTTCCACCCCCAACGCATCCGCACGGCCACACCCACTCTCACCCTCATCCTCTAAGTCTTGCAGCATCTTTAGCTGCCGCTGCAGCACGTTCAAAAAGCAGCAGCATTGCTGAACTTAGGCTTAAAGCAAGAAGACACCAAGAAGCTCTAGGATTGGAAAGACCTGCGTAAGAATGATTAAATCGACGTTATCAAAATTCAAGGTCAACCAACGTTCCATCACACAGTGGTTTGGAATAGGAATTTACTGTTCATAATCGCCCGCAGGTCATATTTCTTAACCGGTTTAAAAGTTTTTTTTTTAGAAATGCTGAGCAATTAATTTTTAAGAGAATTGTGGTTTGCTTTTTTAGAATTTTTTTCACAGAGCAACAATATATAAACAAATATAGTGACAAAATTGACCATTTTAGCTTTGTAAATATTTATCTCAAGAAAAAATACAGATAGAAAGTTACTATCAGCCGGAATTATTGCACATGCATTCATAGAACATAATTAATTTTAATGATATTCAACTTAATTATTATAAACAATTTTTATAAACAAATTCTTATTAGTGTTTTTTTTATCATAGGAAAAATCATTTATTTCACGCTAGCTGCTAATGTTTTTGATAAGAGTCATAATTTGAAACAAAAAAATTAGCATGAGTTAACAACTATTGTTTTTATAAACATTTCTATAAACAAATTCTTTATAAACGAGTTTTTCTCATAGCTGAACTAATTTTTCTGAACAAAAGTGTTTCATAATTGTCTTTAAAGCCATTTATATACTTTGAGCTTTATCAAACATAAACAATATAGATTGTTTATAACAATTTAATTAAACAAGTCTCCTATTCGGCCGTTTCCTCGTAGAAAAAAATATTTTTTTCTTTAATAATTATTAGAGTGACATTTATTGCGGCGACTAACCAACGAAATTAAATAAAGAATAATTTATATGATTGTTATAAACAATTTTTTTAACAAAACTATTATTTATTTTTTTTACATGCAAAAGGACGGTTTTCCACTGAAATTATCCGACAATAAACTAACAGTGATTCCAAAATTGGATATGGGACATTAAATAATAATTTGCGTAATTGTTGATAAAAATTTTTAAACAATGTGTGACAATCTGCGGTTGGTCGTAGAAAAAATTATTTTTTCTTCAATCATTTTTGTGACAATCTTATTTGTGTTATTGAATCAATGAAAAAATTGATGCTTATAATAATAATGAGATTATTATAAAAAACTTAAAACAAATAAATTACGATTCAGAACGCGAATCATTTTTAAATTCGAATTGTTCTATTAGTTCATCGAGTTCTTGATCAAGTTCAACTTCAACTTTTTCCCATTCAGGCTTCAAGGATGCAATGAAAAGATTGTCGGATAATTTCAGTGGAATTGTTAAAAAAATTGTTTATAACAATCATATAAATTATTCTTTATTTAATTTCGTTGGTTAGTCACCGCAATAAATGTCAATCTAATAATTATTGAAGAAAAAAAAACATTTTTTTCTACAAGTAAACGGCCGATTAGGAGACTTGTTTAACTAAATTGTTATAAACAATCTATATTGTTTATGTTTGATAAAGCCTAAAGTATATAAATGGCTTTAAAGACAATTGTGAATCACTTTTGTTCAGAAAAATCAATTCAGCTATGAGAAAAACTCGTTTATAAAGGATTTGTTTATAGAAATTGTTTATAATAATGAAGTTAAGTATTATTAAAATTAATTATGTTCTATGAATGTATGTGCAATAATTCCGGCTGATAGTGAGTTTCTATCTGTATTTTTTTTTTTTAGATGAAAATTCACAAAGCTAAAATGGTCAATTTTGTCACTATATTTGTTTATATATTGTTGCTCTGTGAAAAAAATTGAAAAAAAGCAAACCAAAATTCTCTTAAAAATTAATTGCTGAGCATTTCTAAAAAAAACTTTTTAATCGGTTAAGAAATACGACCTGTGGGCGATTATGAACAGTAAATTCCTATTCCAGAAGGTCGCTTTTTATTGAAGAAGATAATTTTGGTGATTTTTTGAATCTTAAATGGAATGAGACAACGATGCAAAATCAACAGTACTTTAGGCAATTGAAAACAGTAAAATGCCTTGCATTTTGAATTAGTTTAAAGAGATTTGAAACGTTCGCATCTTCTTTAATATTAGAGGAGTACAAAGGTCATTTATTTAATGTGTAAAAAGGAAAAGTGTAATATATTGCATAATTGTAGAAATTAGAGATGAATATACATATTAAAGATTTCAAGATAAATGATTTTTATTTCAAAAGAAACCTACAGAAAGATTTAATATTCCATCTATAAAAAATTGAAGGCTGCAAAGATCCTTTTTAGTTATAATTAAGCAAATATCTAAAATGAAAACATTTTCCCTTTCTAGTATTTCAGTTGAAAAATCGAGAAATACACCAAACTCTCGCTTTCAGTCATCCCAT
>NC_046661.1:92673872-92692323 GCF_010883055.1 Belonocnema kinseyi
GAAGGCAACCACCTACACTGGACTGAAAGCGAGAGTTTAGTGTAATGTTAAAAGTTTCCCTCAAGCTTTGAAAATAAAAAGGTTTTAGGCTTATTTTAATGTTCAAGTCTAAACTCAAAAGAATTTATTTTCAACCAAAAAGATGAATTGTTCAACCATAGATGGAATAGTTAAATTTTAAATTTTAAAAATAATTAATTTTCAACCAAAAATCAAAAGAATTTTTAAATAATAATTACATTTTTAACCAAATAGATGAAGGTTTTAAGAAAGGAGTTTAGCATTGAGTCTAGTAGATTTATTTTTAACATAAAAGAATATTTTCGACTAAAATGATAAATATTTAACTGGAATACTTTAATTTTTAACCAAAATGTTGAATTTTCAACCAAAAAGGTGAATTATCAAGCAAGAAAATTAATTTTTTACCAAAAATTCAAATCAAATAGATGGATTTTAAACTAAAAAAGATCAACTTTTAAATAAAAATTAAATAATTAAATTTGTATTCCAGAAAGATAAATTCTGAACGAAAAATTTAGTATTTGATATTTCGAAGAAAAAATATCCGATTTTTGAACATGAGTTCATTTTCAATAATTGAAGATTTTTCAGTCGGTAGAGGGGAAAAAATGGCTAACAAATTTTTAACTTTTCAAATAAAAAGAAGAATTTTCAATTAAGTAGATTGATTTTCTACAAAGAAAAATGAATTTTCAACAAAAAACGTTAACGTTTAACCAAAAACGATCCATTGTTAACCAATAATATGACATTCAAATTTTCAGTTACAACAATTTATTTCAAACGACAAAAAAAAAGAATTTTCTACGAAACAGTTAATTGGAGTAATATGCAGCTTCTTTTAAAAATGGGTGACACCCGTTCCTACACAATTTTTTTCACACAAATATATTGTGCACAGAATTTAATATTATTCAATAGTTGTATTTTTTCCTACGCAAAATATTTTCTACACAAAACATTTCCTACACAGAATTTGTGACTGTTATATTTTTCCTACACAAAACTTTTTCTACGCAAAATGTTTCCTACCCAGAATTTAATGTTGTTATATTTTACCCACACAACATTTTTTCCACACTAGAGATTTCCTACACAGAATATAATATTGTTTAATACTTTTTTTTCCCTGTACAAAATAGTTTCCACACAGAATATGTGTATTCTACACATAATTAAAAAATAATATTCAGTTCTCAAAATAGTCTACATAGCATATTCAAAATAGCACATAGAATATTTTGGCAAAAATTAGATATTACAGAAGATGAAATGATTATAGTTTTTATTGGAAATTAAAAAAATTAGAAAAATTAGAAAAAATGTTGTGTAGGAAAAATATAATGAAATTCAATTCTGTGCAGGAAACATTTTGTGTAGAAAAAGTTTTGTGTAGGAAAATTATAACAGTATTCAATTTCGTGTAGGAGATATTTCGTGTAGAAAATATTTTGTGTAGGAAAAAAAGTATAAAAAAATATTAAATTCTATGTAGGAAATATTGTGTGTGGAAAAAATGTTGTCTAGGAAAAATATAAAATTCTAAAATACTGTGTAGGAAATATATTCTGTAGAAAACAATTTGTTTAAAAAAAATATAACGGTATTAAATTTCGTGTAGGAATTATTTTGTGTAGAAAATATTTTGTGCGAGTGAGAAATAAAAGTATTAAACAATATTAAATTCTGCGTAGGAAATATTCTGCGCAGAAAAAATTTGGTTTGAGAAAAATATAAAGGTATCAAATCCTGTGTAAGAAATATTTTATGTAAAAAATATTTTCTGTAGGAAAAATATGATGAGTATACTTGTGTACAATATATTTTTTGTAGAATAAAATTGTGTAGGCGCATGGATTTCAAGTAGTCGACTTCATTTAAAATAATTTTTTCAGACCACGATCTTAAAAAAAGAATTGCGTATGCCCGTAAACGTATAAAACGTCCAATTTTTAAAAATGCTTATAAATTTTTAATCAAAAATTAAAGACTTAAAAAAATTAATGTTGAAACACTGAGTTGAATTTTTAACTAGAATGATGGATTATTTAACTGGAATAGTTACATTTACATTTAAAGAAAATTAATGTTAAAAAAACAGTTGCTTAACGAAGTATTGCAAATTTCAAGTGGAAAAATTAAATTTTCAATATAGAAAATTAATTTTCAGCCAAAAAAGACGACTTTTCAACATTAGCTCATTTTTCAACGAATGAAAAATGTTCAGTGAAGAGCGAACAAAAATGGCAAACAAAGTGTTGAATTTTCAAGCAGAAATGTAAATTTTCAACAAAGAAAAATTATTTTTCTACAAAAAAAAACGATTTGCAACAAAATACATGGACTTTAAGCAAAAAATGATTAATTTCTAAACCAAAATATAACAGTTAAATTTTCAGTTAAAACAATTAATTTTGAATAATGCTGAAAACTAAATTGATAATTTATTGAATTTTTCTTTAAAGTCCATAAATTTGAATAATAATTCGAACTTATTTTTATGTAATCTTCTTATGTATTGAAATTCAGTGCATATTTAAATAAAATTAATATGAAAACTATATTAAGTAAATATTAAACAGTCGCAAATTCTTAACTTTTCAAGTGATACTATTGCATTTTCAATAAGAATGATGCATTTTCAACCAAATAGTTGACTTTTCAGTAAGAAAGATTAATTTTCTACTAAAACAAATACTATTTTTACACAAAATAGATGAATTTTGAAACAAATATCTGCATTTTCAACTAAAAAGATCAATTTTTAACCAAATTGTTCAATTCTCAACTAAAAAAGATTAATTTTCAATGAAAAATGAAATATTTAAATTTTCAGGTAGAAAATTAATATTCCACCAAAAAAATTGTTTAACCAATTTTTTGACTGAAATGATAAATCTTTGACTAGAATAAATAAATTATCAACAAAAAATATTAATTTTTAACGAACATCAATAATTCTCTAACAAAAAGGACGAATTTTCATTTAAATACATCAATTTTAACAAGGTACTTGAATTATTAACAACTAAAAACGATCAGTTTTCAACCAAAAATATAATAGTTATATTTTTTCAGTTAAAAAAATTCTTTTCGTTAACAACAAAAACTAATTTTCGACAAAACAGTATTAAATATCTTTTTAAAAATTTCTTAAAATAAGGCATTCGCGCGCGTAGTGTGGTTTTGCTACTTGTCCAATTATTAAAAAGCGCATGGCGCCATTTTAGATTAATTCCCGAACCATTTCGAAATTAAGTAAAGGTTTGATTTTTTTGCAATTTAAAAAAGACTGCAAACTTCAAGATTATTTTTCGAAAATTAGTTTTTTTTAAAATTATTTTCTTAAACTGAAAATTTAACGATTAGATGTTTGATAAAAAGTTTTTTATACTTGTAAGTTCATCATTGTATGTTAAGAATTATTAGAAATTCGCTATTTTAGCTTGGCCATTCAATTATTTGATTCTAAAATAAATTAGGAATTTTACAAATTAATACCGCCATTTCCTCTTTCAATTTATTAAATATTAAACACCTGTGAAGGCGAGTATGAAGGGGATTGATTGAAACTCAGAGAACTTAGTTCGGTGCAAATGATCCTTCGAGCCAGATCAGGGTTTCACCATTCTATATTTTAACAGTTGAATAATCTTTGAAGATAAAATCTATGAAAAAAACATAAAGATAGAAAAAAAAGGAACCAAAACTATTTGATTGGAAAATCAAGAATTTGTTATAAAATTAAACTATTTTGTTGCGAATTATATTTTTTTTAAATTATTTTTGTTTTTCCAAATTGCAACTATTGGACTTCTAATTTAAAATTCAATATTAATGAGTTTAAAATTCAACTATTTTGTGGAAAATCCATGAAGTTTTTAGACTATTAGTCTATTTGGGTAGAAAATAAATCTTGTTTATTAAAAATTTATCATTTTGGTTGAGAGTTCAACTACTTTGTTAAAAATTCTTGAATTTTCGAAAATTTGTTTTTTGTTGGTATAAAAAATTAGTTTTTTAATCGAAAATTGAACAATTTGATTTTTGGTAAAAATGTCTTTTTGTAGTCATAAATTCATTCTTGTGTATTAAGAATTCTAGAAATTCGTTTTTTAGCTTGAAAAGTCAACTATTTCATTCAAAATGAAACTATTCATTTTTTTATCGATAATATTGGTCATTAGTGTATCGACACGAATTAAATCTTTTTGGAGTGATTTAAAATTTTATAATTAATAATTGAAAGTTTTACATTTAAAAATGAATTTTTAATTCTAAAAATGTATACTACCAATTCCTCATTTAATTGATTAAAAACTAAATACCGCTCAAGGTGAATGGTCCTTCAAGCCGAATTCGGATTTCGCAAATAAATTATTTTGGTTGAGAATTCAACTATTTTGTTAAAAATTCTTGAATTTTTGATAATTTTTTTTATTTCTAAAAATTAGTTTTTTAAACTGAAAATTGAATGATTCGATTTTTGGTAAAAATCTTTTTTTTTTTTTGCTGAAAACTCAGCCTTGTATATACAGAGTACTAGAAATTCGTATTTTTAGCTAGGATATTCAACTATTTGATTGAAAATGAAACTACTGATTTTTTTCGATGATATTCGTCTTTAATGTATTGACCTAAATCAAATTTTTTAGACTGATTTACAATTTTAAAATTAACAGTTTCAAATTTTGCGTTTTGAAATGATTCCGAAATTCTACAAATGAATAGCAACAAATACCTTTTAATTTATTAAAAATTAAACACATGTAGAGGGGATTGATTAAAATTCAGAGAACTTCTTTTGGTGCGAATGGTCCTTCGAGCCGGATTTCACAATTTCAAATTTCAACCATTGAATCTTTGATCGTAAAATCTATGAAAGAAACATAAAGATAAAAAAATGCAAGCATAACTATTTGTTTAAGAAATCAATTATTTTGTCTATTTGGGTAGAAAATTTATCTTCTTTGTTGAAAATTCATCATTTTGTTTGAGAATTCACCTATTTTTCTGAAAATTCTTAAATTTTCGAAAATTCTTCTTTTATTTTTGAAAGTTAGTATGTTAAATCAAATATTTAACGATTCGATTTTTTTATCAAATTTTTTTTTGTAGTTGACAATTTTATCCTTGTATGTTAAGAATTCTAGAAACTCGAATTTTTTGCTTGAAAATTCAACTATTTGATTGAAAATGTAACTACTAATTTCTTTGTCGATAATATTGGCCTTTAACATTTAGACACGAAATAAAACTTTGTAGAGTGATTCAACATTTATAATTAAAAATAAAAACGTTTACATTCTGAAATGAATTTCGAATTCTACAAATGAATACCACCAATTTATCTTTTAATTTATTCTAAATTAAACACATGTGGAGGGGATTAATTGAAATTCAGAGAACTTGGTGCGAATGGTCCTTCGAGCCGGATTTCGAAATTCCAAATTTCAACCGTTGAATCTTTGAAGATAAAATCTATGAAAGAAATATAAAGATAAACAAAAATAAAAGGATTCTTTTGACCTCCCTCCTATTTGAAACTTTGTGGCGGTACCCCCCCCCCCCCCCCCCCCCCCCCCAGAGTGTCGTTTGGTCATTTGCCAATTGTGATAGGTTGAGAAAAGAATGATGCTCCTGGCGATTCAAGACATAATTCTTGGGGATGATTCAGTGTTTGGTCGCAAACTGGACGAAGCTCGAAAAAGGGTGGCAGGGTAGTCTAGAAAGCTTTGGTCTGGCTTTAGGGCGCTAATGCAATAACGCGATGCCGTGTGGATAAATCAAGCAGTGAACCGGCGAACCGTCCTGCAACACCGTCCGTAATCGCGTTATACTTGGTTATACCGTCATCCAAGCCATTCCTCGGGGAACCGTTATTGTCCTATCCTCGTTTACCTACCGCTCCAAACATTAATTCACGTCCCGAATTACTTACGATCCCGTTTTACACGTTACGGATCATTAAGAAAATCAAACCGAGATTTTCATCAGTATTCGCACTTTTGGAATAGTCCAGTCCAGATCAAACAGTTGAAATTTGGAATTGTGAAGTCCGGATCCGGCTCGAAGGACCATTCACGCCAAACCAAATTATGTGTGTTTCAATATTTCCCCTCCAGAAGTGTTTAATTTTTAATAAATTTGAACAGAAATTTGGTAGTATTGGTAGCATTGGTAGCGAGAATGAAGATTAAAAAATCTTATCTTGGATGGGTTCATTTTTTTCTTTTTAGATGTGAAATGTAATGCGTCTTTCATATAGGTTACATCTTCAAAGATTCAACGTTTGAAATCCGGTTCCGGCTCGAAGGACCATCTTTCGCCTTAAACAAAATTCTTTAAATTTTAATATTTTCCATCCAAAAGTTGAATTTTCTACGAAATATTTACACTTTTAATAATGTAGTTGAATTTTCTACAGAGAAATTAAACTTTCAATAAAATAGTTGATTTTCTTACAAAATAGTTGAATTTGTAAACTACAAAGAAAATTAATTTTCAACTAAAAAAGATTTTCAACCAAAAATGAAATTATTTAGTTTCCAGTTTAAAAAATTACTTTTAAACAAGAAAAGAAACGAATTTTCAACCAGTTGAATCCAAAGAAAAAGGAAGGATTTTAACTAAATAATCGTATCCCTAACCAAATGGACGAATTTCTAACAAAGTAATTCAATTCTGGACCAAAATGATCAATTTTTAAAAAGCACGATTAACTTTCTATCCCAGTGGTTGAATTTGAAACTTATAAATGAAAAATTTTCAACGAAACATGTCACAGTTCAATTTTCACCAAAAAATTAGTTTTAAACAAAATAATTAAATTTTTGTATAATTAGTCTAATTTTCAAAAAATCGATTTAATTTTCCAAGAAAATTGTAGAATTTTTAGTCAGAAATAGAATAGTTAAATTTCCTATCTAAAAAATTAGTTTAAAAAAAAACGAATTTTTAACCAGTTGAACTCAACAAAAAAAATATTTTTTTTTTTAAGAACAATTAAACTTTCAACATTATAAATGAATTTTCAACAAATATTAATATTCTAGCTAAAAATACTATTTTTCAACAAATGAGTCAAGTTTTTAAGTAAAAAATTCGAATATTTAAGAAAAACGTTGACTTTTAAGCCAGAAAAAATGAATTCATAACAACAAAATTCATTTTTAATCAAGAAAGATGAAGTTTTAAACAAAAGGATGAATAGCCTATCCAAAAAGACAAATTTTTATTTAAATACTTGATTTTTCCAACAAAAAAGATTAATTCTTTACCAAAATATATTTTCAATTAAGAAATTGAGTTTTTAAGCTAAAAAACTCGATTTTTTTAGAAAAAAGTTGACTTTTAATCTGGGAAATGATGCTTTTTTAACTGATAAAGGATACATTCTCAACCAAAAATGCAACAGTTTAATTTTCAGATAAAAAATTATCTTTTAAAAAAAACAATTAATTTTCCAATAAGTATTTTCAGCCAATAATTAGATCTAAAAAAAAGTGAAATACATATTTTTAAAAGAAATATATATTTTAATATGAATTCAAAAATAAGTTGACTCAACTAAAAAAGACGAATTTTCGAGAAAATAGTTGAATCGTTAATTTAAAAAGATTCATTTTTAACTAAACAGTGACATTTATTACTGAACAATAAGATTTTGCAACAAAGAAGATTAATTTTTTACTAAAATAGACGAATTTTTCATCAAAACAGACGAATTTTTAGCTACGAAATTTAATTTTCAATCGAAAAAATTAATTCTTTAACAAGAAAATCGAATTTTCGATCAGAAAGATTAAAAAAAAATGAATTTACAACAAAACACAAGGATTGTAAACTTATAAAGGATCAATTTACTTCCAAAATGGAATAGTTAAATGTTCAGCTAAGAAATTTATTTTTAAACCAAAAAAGAAATAGTTAAATTTCCAAGCCCCACTAAATTTAATACGTATTTCCCATAAGAGAACAAGACGTTTTTGTACCATTTTTACGAAAACGCCAATATTAAGCCTATCAAGTTAAAATTTAACGTTATTCTTTACAATAAAAAAAATGGGGTTTGAGAATTTTTGGTGTTAATTATCATTTTTTCTGTTGTTTTTTAAATAACAATTATTTGTTATGCATCAAATGCTACATTATAATTATAATTAAATGTTTAAATAATTTTTTTAACCATTTTTAATTATTGTGTTTAGCAATTTTCTCTTGAAATAAAAATTGAAAGACACGGTTTCTAAAAAATGCCACTTTTTGTGTAATTTTTAATTACAGTGAGTAAATAATTCATTAAACTTAACAAAATTAACTGTTTAAACATTTTGTTTATTATTATTATTAATAACATACTCTTTGAATAATACAATAATTTTCTGGGTTTTTTCTGAAAATATCAAATTTTCGTCAACTTTTCACATGAAATGCGTTAATATTTCATTCATTTTAGCAAAAATAATTTTTTAAACAAAGTATTAAGTCTTGTAGCTATCTTTTTCTATCAACATAATAGATAGTTGCTGTTTTTTTTCGGAAATTTGCAACTTATTGTTAACTTTTTACTTAGCCAGATGACAATTAATGAAAGTTAAGAAAGATAATTCCTTAAACAATTTATTATTGTTTATAACTATCTTCTCTCAGATAAATTCCAGAAATTTGTTGTTTTTTAAAAATCTTGAACTGCGATTTGCCTTTATAGTTATTAACGGGCTAAATAAAAAGTTGACAGAAAGATAAAAATTTAGAAAAAACTGCAACTATCTGGCATTACTGTATGTAGGAAAATTTAGTTTTTAACAGTAATAATTTGTTCAAACAATTATGTTCGTTAAATTTCAATAATTATTACCAAACTCTAATTTAAAATTGGATAGAAAATTCAACATTTTTGTAAAAACTGCAGTTTTCTAGCATTATTCTAAGAGATTATTATTAACAATAATGATAAATTGTTTGAACAATTATATTTGTATAGAGTAATTAGTATTACTTTACTCTAGTTGAAAATTGGACAAAAAGTGCAACATTTTTCAAAAAAGCTGGACTTCCTAATTCTATTCTAAGAGAAAATTGTTAAAAACAACAATAAAGTTTTCAAACAATTTATTTAAACATCTATTCATTAGTATAAAGTACTATTGTATGTATCAAAAACAATTTTTATTGAAGTAAAGGAAAAAAAGTCATAATTAGCACCCACAACTCGCAAAACCCTTTTTTTACTTATGGGTTTTTTTCGGGGCCCTATAAAAATGTGAGTAGTATTGAAAAAAAAATTATTTGTAATCTATTAAATAGTGAAGAGAAATTTTGAGTTTCAACTCCATTCAGCAAATATTCACGATTCTGAATAAAATTTACAAAAATGTATTTTTTTATGGGAAATACGTGTTAAACTCCATATGGCTTTGCGTCACCTTTAAGGCCATGTGATGAGTGGGTCACGTGATCAGATTTCTACCTTACCGACACTTTCTTTATTTCCTAAATTATATCCACACAAAGCGCTACATCTAGTTAAAAATTTGGGATACCCAACAAGAAGCACTTAGAATTGTGGGTCTGGTCTTAAATTTGTATAATTATGAAAAAAAAATTTGTCGTAAACAATTTTTGTTGTTGCTTTTTTCATAATTATTGAAATGTAGGACGAGGCCCACCTTCCTGAGTGCTACTTATTTATTATTCCAAATTTTCAAGTCGATGTGGCGCTTCGTGTGAAAATAAATTGGGAAAGAAAAAAAGTGGTGGTAGGGTAGGTATCTGGTCACGTGACCCACTCGTCACATGGCCTTAAATATCATTTTCTTCAAAAGAAAAAAATTGAATTTATTTTTGTGTGGATTCGAACAAATTTTCGGGCGATATGAATACAAATTCAAAAAAAGTAATTTTGGAATAACCTACTTTACCCATAATAAATATTAAATAAACATTAGTAATAATTGTTAAACTTTGAAGTGAAAATTTGAGTGGAGAGTTACCATTACAGTGGTTGGAAATGCGAATAAAATAAAGTTCACCCTCAAGAAGAAGGTGATAATTTACAAGTGGAAAAAAGAAGGAACAGAATTGTTCGCTTATTTTAATCCGAGTTTTCAGAAGTTTTTCTATTGCGCACAAATTGGCCGTCGTTTGCCGTGGACAGGGGTGAAAGAAGCATTCAACTCCCTTTCGTATGCCTCATCCCCCAAAATGAACTCGGCAATCGTTTATGCGCATTGAAACGAGAATCTCGATTTCTTTGGGGTGGGGTGGGGGTTGGGGTAGGGTGGGGTCGGGGTGGGGGGTCACGAGGCTGAATCACTATCATCCCGGTATAGTGGTAACTGCAATATAATATCCCGCGAAAACCAGAGACCGTCATCAATTATCAAAGCAAGCTTGTCGCGCTGTCAACGGCAAGGGAAATGCAAGTGGGGAGCGTTTAGATGATTATTTTCCACCCCAATAAATGTCAATTATTCAACGAGTAGACTAAAAACATTAAGAGAGATTTTTTTCAGATGTGTTATCGACTAACTATTCAGACTCAAAATATTACTAGGAAAAGTTCGATATAAGAACAGTATTGTCGGTTACCGCACGAACACACGACCGTACAGTGTGGCAAAAAAAACGTCCAGGGACAAATTGATTTTAACAAGATAATTATTATACGATTTTAACTTTTTTTTAAAATAAAAGCTTATAAAAGTTAGTATCGAACTGTCCTGGCCGATTTTTAAACTTTTCTTTATTTAAAAACATCATTTTTTTAAATGACTTTTGAAGTATACCGGTTTTTGAAAAATGCTTTGATTCAAACAAAAATATCTAGAAAACTGAAAAAAAACTTTTAAAAAAAGATGTCCAATAACAATGCAAATGTTAACAAATTTATTAAATTTGTTATAAACAAATAAGTGAATGAAAATGGTTTTGTGAGGATTGGTAGCGATTTGTCATTTTATTCACACTAAATTTAAATAATTTATGGACAAAAGGAGTTTCTTGATTGAATTAATAAAAGTTAACAAATAATTTGTTATTTTGAAACCAATTTTTATAAACAAATATACATAATAGGTATTTTTGAGCGAATAAATAAAGTTTTTCTATGGAATCGATCACATATTACTTGGAAATGAATCCCAAGTGTAAAGTTCGGCCAGCAAATAAAGATTAATAATTGTTTAAACTACCTTAATTAACAAATGCATTATTTGGCTATTTCTGGATGTAAGAACTTGACTATTTCGATGCAATTAATTGTAAGTAACTGAAACTTAAATTTTGTAGAAAACTTTAAAGGCATCAAAAAATTTATTGTTGTAAATATTTTTTTAAACAAATTTTTATTATTTCATGTATTCATAAATAAAATATCGCTCTTTTCACGCAATCAACAGCCAGTTATGTAGCAATGATTTTTTGCTATGGATAGATAACATTTGATAATTTTTTAACAAAACTTAATTAAAAAATTCATTATGCTAGTTTAAATGCTGAAAGATAGCCAAACAATGTATTTGTTAATAAGTTTGGTTAAACAATTATGAAATGTTATCGATTCATAGCAAAAAATCATTGCCAAATAACTGGTTGCTAATTCCGTGAAAAAGCGGAATTTTATTTATAAATACATCAAACGATAAAAATTTGTTTAAAAAATTTTTCTTCACATTAATTAATTGTTTACTATTATCAAAATGTTTTTAACAATTTAGAAATTAGTTATTTACAGTTCATTGCATCGAAAAAATCAATTTCGTACCTCAAAAAATAGGCAAATAGTGCATTTGTTAATTAAGGTAGTTTAAACAATTATTAATTTTTATTTGGTGGCCAAATATTATACTAAGGGTTTATTTCCAAGCAATATGCGATCGATTCTGTAGAAAATCCGTTATTTATTCCATACAAAATACCTGATATGGATATTTTTTAATAAAAATTTCTTTTAAATTAACAAATTATCTAGCAACTATTATAAACTCCACAAAAAAACTCTTTTTGTCCATAAATTGTTCAAATTTGGTGCGAATCAGGTAACGAAATGCCGCCAATCACCACGAAATCATTTAACACTTCAAAAACTATTCTTTTTTTATTTATTTATTTTTTTAAATAAACAAAAAAATAAACAAGAATTTTTAAATCGACTATGACAGTTCAATGCAAAAATTTATAAGCTTTCATTAAAAAAAAATTTTAATTGTGTAATAACTGTCTTCTGAAAATCAATTTGTCCAGAGACTTTTTTTAGCCTCACTGTGCACCGCCAGCTACCGCACGACCACCACACCAGGGTCTGACACCGTACGGCGAGAAGCATCCTCGGCCACCGAACAGTGAAGAAAAAAATTTTAAATAACGTGCAGCCCACAAATATTGACCGACTCGGACAACAAAATTTAAATACAAAACCTTATAAGATTTCTAAGAGAATTATCGAGCAGAGTTTTTAAAACAAGTTTTGCATTTTTTTATGAATAAACAAATATGACGAAAAAAATAGCAATTTTTTCGATTAGACTTTCCGAATGCTCTTTAATAACATGGCAATTGTTGAAATCGTCTTATTTTCATAGAATAACATTACTTAAAGATATTCCAATATTATATAATAAACAAAACATTTTTTATCAACAAATTATTTGTTGAAGACATTTTTTTTACGATTTTCCATAATTTTACGCTTTTTAAAGTTACATTGTAAGGAATTTAGAGAAAAACATTATAATGATGAAGAAATTCTTCTTGAGATTATCATTGTTATTATTGTAAACAAATTTAATAAACAAATGCATTAATTAAGTATTTTTCAATTGAAAAATTCATTTTATTTCGATCTCATTTTTTAATTAGGAGCCTTATACTATTTTAGCAAATTATATCATTTTTTTATTAACCTTATCATTTTTTAAACAAATGTAATAAAAAAGTGCATTATTCGGGCATGTTGCGGCAAAATTTTTTTTTAAATTCAGGTCCTTTCAGTTGTGAACCTTATGACAATTTCGGCAAACAATCATAATTAGTTTATCAATTTTGATGATTTTTTAAAACAAATTTAATAAACAAACGCATAGATAAGGCAATTGTCGAAAAACAACTTCGTTTTTTTCAATGCCAGTCCTTTGAGTTGGGAGCTTTAGGACAATTTCAGCAACATTCATAACTTGTTGATAAATCTTAGGATTTTTAAACAAATTAAATTAAACAAATGAGTGGATAAGGCATTTGTTGAAAGAAAAATTCGTTTTTTTCCATTACAACTTTTTTAATTAGGAACATCATAATAATTTCAGAAACAAAATAATAATTTATTGATCAATTTGATGACTATTTTAAACAATTTTAATAAAAAAATGTATTATCCTGAAACAGCCTTATTAAAAGAATGAAAGTAATCAGAAACTTAAACTCAAAGGTCTGAGACTAAAAAAACTTGTTCGGAAACTAATCCACAAATAATGAATATAATTATTAAATTTGTTTAAAACATCATAGAATATATCAACTCAGTATGCGTTTTAATAAAATAGTTATTAAGCTTACAATTAAAAAGCCTAGCATAAAGAAAAACAATTTCACGTCGACTGATGCTCGAATTTTTTTATTCTAAAAATATATAATTTAGCAACTAATTGTGAATTTATCTGAAATTATCATAAAGTTTCCAATTAAAAAGTATAACATAAAAATTTTTAAAAAGAATTTTTCCACCGACAGACGTCATTATATTGTTTTTATCCAAATTTCTTGCGATATTACTTTAAAAAACGTAAAATTACGGAAAATCGTAAAAAAACGTTCTTTCAACAAATAATTTGTTTATGAAAAAATTCTTATTTATTATTTGATATTGGAATATCTTTAACTAATGTTACTCCACGAAACTTGGTGATTTCAACATTTTTTATGTTATTGACGAGCACCGGAAATGTCAAATAGAAAAAATTGTCATTTTTTTGGTCATATTTGTTTATTTAAAAAAAATTAAAAGCTTATTTTAAAAATTAAGCTCGACAGCTCTCTTAAAAATCTTATACACTTTTTAAAAAAAAATTTTTTTTGATGAATCGGTCAATATTTGTTGGGTTTACTTTATTTTAAACCAAAAAAGTCTATAGTTCAATTTTTTGTTAAAAAGTTAATTTCAAAAAAAGAATTAATTATTTAGCCAGAGAGTTTAATTTTTAACTGAAATAATAAATTTTGAACTAAACTAGTTAAATTTTCAGTGGAAAAAATTAAGAAATGACTGTAACAAAACTGTTTTATTTTCTACAATTTAGTATAATTTTGAACTCAATAAGATGAATTTACAGCAAAAAAATGAATTTAAAAGAATAGTCGACTTTTAAACTACAAATGATAATTTTTAACAAAATTGTTTAATTTTCAAATGTGTAGATTTATTTTTATAAGCAGTTTAATTATTCACTAAAAACAGGAATTTTTTACAATTAAAAATAATTTTCTACAGATAAAAACCAATTTTTAACAAAACACATGAGTTTTAAAATAAAAGAGATCAATTTTTAACAAAACACATAAATTTTCACGCAAAAAATTAATTGTCAAGCAAATAAAGTAATTTTCTATTAAATTAATTTAATTTTTAACCCAAAAGACGAACTTTTAATAAAACTGTGGATATTTAACAAACCAAAAAATGAGTTACGGAATTTTTTATGAATTGTCTACTAAATAAATTAATTTTTAACTAAATATTTGAATTTTAAACAATAAAAAACTGTAAAAATGTATGCATTTTGTTGTAAATTAATCTTTCCAGATACAGATACATTCTTTAGTAGCAGATCTATCCTGATCCACCAAGTAGTGGAATTTTTAACGAAAAAATATTTTTTTTAACTAAATAATTACATTTTCAAATAGAAAGATAAATTTTTAATCAAGAAGATTAATGTTCTACCAAAAAAGACTAATTTTAAACATTATTGTTAAATTTTAAAGCCACAGAGACGAATTATCTACAAAACAGTTGAATTTTCTTCCTGAAAATAGGACTACCGAAATAATGTAGTTTTCATCAAAATAGTTGAATTTTTAACAAAGAAGTTAATATTCACCAAATAGTTTAATTTCCTACTGAATCGTCGAAATTTCAAGGCAAAAAGATGAATTTTGTACAAAAAAGTTTAATATTTAACTCAAAAATAATTTAAAATTAAACCACAAAGTTTAATTTTCACCAAAAAATTTATTTTTTAATCAAGAAGGTTAGTTTTCTACAAAAAATATAAATGATCAATAAAATGCTTAAAAAAGATACATTTTCAAAACAAAAATGGAATAATTAAACTTTCAGTAACAAAAATTAATTTGAATAGAGAAGTACTTTCATTATTAGTTAAAAAAATTAGCTTTTAGTTAAATTTTTAACGAAACAATTTATTTTTTATTCTCGAAAATTAATTTTCTACAAAAAGATCAATAATAATCAAAATGCAATTATTCTGATACCCAATAGTCGATTTTTAAACTGAAATCGTACGTTTTTATCTAAAAAGGGAATTATTGTATTTCCGGTTCAAAAATATAGTTTAAACCAAAAATGAAAAGAAAATTTAACAAAATTCAAACATAGATTTTTGAACAAAAATAGAATAGTTGAATTTTTTAATAAATAAATAATTAGTAACAAAAAATGGGTTTTCAACTAAGTAGTTACATTTTCAAGCAACCAGATCAATTTCAATCTGTTAGTTGAATTTTCAACTAGAAAAGATCAATTTTCAGCCCAAAATGGAAAAATGAAAAGTGTTTAATATACTTCCAAAACGTTGAATTTGTAAGCAAAAGATGTATTTTTTAATCTAGAAGATTTATTTGCTACAAAAAATTTAAATGATGAACAAAATGCATTAATTATCAACCAACTAGTCGAATTTGAAACTAAAAAGTTACTTTTTCAACCAAAAATGGAATAATGAAATTTCCGGTTAAAAAATTGATTTAAAAAAATGGAATCGTTACATTTTTAGTTAAAAAATTAATTTTCGACACACAAAAAAAATGAGTTTTCAACAAAGCAGTTACATTTTTAACCAATGAGGTAAATTTGAATAAAATAGTTTAATGTTAAGTTTGAAGAGATGAATTTTTAATTAAAAATACCATAGTATAAATCTTAATTTTTCACAAAAACTTGAAGTTTTCTATGTTGCCCTTTTACAAAATCTACGATTTTCCACAATCCTGTATGAAAACGTTTTGCCACCGAAGATAGAACCTTTCAATTTGCACTCTTCGAGATAGGACCTTTTCATTTGAATTATTATTTATTTTGTATCTATCCACTTTTCTCTGTGTATAAAAGGACGACCACTCATAAAACGATTTCAATAAATCAACATAATACTTGGTTGACCAAACCAAATTTTTTGGTTTGAACAAAATCTTTCAGTAGATGAAGAATTTTGTTGATTTAGCAAAAGAATTTGATTGGTTCAATCAAGTATTTTGTTCAATTAAGAAAAATTTATTTGATTTAACCAATTATTATTATTGTCTCTTAAAGATGGTCCACTTAAGTCCCATAACACAGCTGTCTCGGTATTTGGCCAGGGGAGAGGAAAACTGCAGAAAACCACATTCCAAGTTCACATTCCTTCTTTATTTTTCATTCTAACCTTCGAATCGAATGCACAAATCATCCTTGGAGTAAAAACTCCCGTTTCCAGTAGTGAAAACCCCACAAATGTAAAACCCGATACGTCACAGATGGTCACCCATCCGACTACTATCCGCGTTCGAAATTTCTTAAAAACTGGACTCAAAAAAAGTTGTTTTTTTTCTTTCAAGAATTTTTGTTCTGAACATAGTGTGATTGAAGAAAGAATAAAAGATTTGATAAATCGGGACTTGGAAATTGGAACTTGGAGATGAATTAATTTAAAATAAAGGAGATAAATTAAATTGGAGGAAAACAAGTTGTTTGGGTAAAAGCAGATGTGATTTAGACCATGGTTGGTCCGCGAATTGAGCCGCGTTCCATTAAATAATAACGTGGTGATTGCCGCTCAAGAGCCACACACACACACACACACACACACACACACTACCAATAGACGAAAGCCGGCTATTAGTATCTGTAGTATGCATATGTATAGATAGATGTACATATATTTAGAGATGGGAAGTGGAGCCTCTACACCCCCATCAGATATATCATCGCCTGGCAGTTATGTGTGCCATGAATTTTAGATTATCCTCGGATTAGATTAAGGGATGGAGCTAGGGCGAAGCGAAAGGTTGCAACCTGCCCCTTGAACCAAATCAGTTAGAGCTCGCCCTGCTATGTAAAAGAATCCAAATCATTCAAACGAAATATCAGGGACTAATATCTAATGCAATTTGTCATTTTATCCCAATTTAACTGAATGGTATCCAATTTAAAATGGTTCAACTTCAACATTTCAGCGGATTACTCTGGATTACCCCAGATTACAAGAGGATTAATCTATGTTACAATTGGATTACCTGGGATTACATGTGGATTACTCTGTTTTATCCCGATTACTTGGATTACCTGGGACAAGTAGATTACCTACAATTACACGTAGATTACATGTTACAAGTGGATTACATACAATTACAAGTGAATTAACTTTAATTACAAGTGTATTGCCTACAATTATTAGTGGATTACCTACAATTAAAAGTGGATTACTTAATATAAGAAATGGATTTCCTGAGATTACACGTGGATTACCTAGAATTTTAGTGGATTATTTGAGCTACTTGCAATAAAAATGGATTACCCCCTATCACCAGTGGATAAACTATGATTACATGTAGATTAACTGGGATTTTAAGTAGATTACCTACAATTACATGTTTATTGTCCATTACAAGTGGATTATCTATAATTACAAGCAGATAACCTATAACTATAAGTGGATTACCTATAATTACAAATCTATTACCTATAATTACAAGTGGATCACTAAATGTTACAATTGGATTACCTGAGATTACAATTGGATTACTTAATATTACAAATAGATTACTTAATATTACAAATGGATTACCTGACATTACAAATAAATTACCTATAATTGTGAGTGTACCTTTTACATGTGCATTACTTGGAATAACAAGTGGATTATCTATAATCAAACGTTAATTACGACAGGTTTCGGCAGGTGATTTGTGGATTAACTGGATTTACAAGTGTATTACCCAGAATTGCAAGTACATTACCTGTTATTTTAAGTGAATTGCCTGGGATTACGAATGGAGTACATAGGATTACATGTGGATTACATCGTGTTTTTTGGATTACTTGGATTAACATGGATTATAAGTGGATTAATTATAATTACAATTGGATTTCCCGGAATTTCAGGATGATTGTTCGGAATGCAAGTGCATTTCCAATAATTACACGTTAATTATC
>NC_046661.1:92692423-92699081 GCF_010883055.1 Belonocnema kinseyi
CCGATTACTTGGATCACTTGGGATTAGAAGTGGATTATATGGGGTGACAAGTACCTTACCAAGGATTACCAATGAATAAACGAGAATTTTAGTGGAATATTTGAGCTTCTTGCATGAAAAGTGGATTACTCCGTTTGACAAATGGATAAAGTGTGATTACAAGTGAATTAACTGGAATTGTAAGTAGATTATCTAGAATTACACGAAGATTGTCCATTACAAGTGGATTACCTATAATTACAAACGGATTACCTAGAGTTAAAAGTGGATTATCTGTAATAACAAATGGATTACCTATAATTCAAAGTGCATTGCAAGTGGATTACCCGGAATTACAAAAGGATTTCCTGAAATTCAAGTACATTACCTATAAATGCACGTTAATTATAACGGATTTTGACAAATTATATGTGGATTAACTAGATTTACAAGTGGATTACCTAAAATTTCAATCACATGACCTGTTATTTGAAGCAAATTACCCGGGATTACAAGTGAGTGACCCGGAATTACACGTGGAATCCTCCGCATTTTCCGGATTACTTGAATTTACTTGGATTAAAGGTGGATTATATGGGATAACAGTTACCTCACACAGGATTACAAATGAATTACCTTGAACTTTACTGAATTATTTGAGTAAGTTGCATTAAAAGTGGATTACCCGGTATTACAAATGGATAAACTGTGATTGCAAGTAGATTAATTGGGATTATAAATATATTACCCAGAATTACACGTAGATTAGCTATTACAAGTAGATTACTTGAAATTAAAAGTAGATTACCTGTAATTAGATTTAGATTACCTGGAATTACAAGAAGATTCCTCGTAATGCAAGTGAATTTACAATGATTACACGTTATTTACCACGGATTTAAAAGGATTATATACGAATTAACTAGATTTACAAGTGGATTACCTAGAATTGTAAGTGCATTACCAGTTATTTCAAGTTAATTGCCGAGGATTACATGTTGATTGCCAGGAATTGCAAGTAAATAATCTGGAATTGTGAGTGATTAATTTGAATTTCAAGTGGATTAAATAGGATTACAAGTGGATTATGACCGATTAAAAATAGATGATTACTCTTTAGAAGTGTATTACCTAGAATAAGAAGACGATTGCCACTGATTAAAAGTATATTCAGATGTATAAACAAGAGGATTGCCTGTAATTTCAAATGGATTAACTGGAATTACAAATAGATTATCTGGGACTACAAGTGCGATATCAAGGATTACAAGTGAATTTGCTGGAATTACTAGTAGATTATCTTTGAATTCAAGTGGATGACCTAAAATAACTCGTGGAGTACCTCAGATTACAAGTGGATTACATTGAATTTAAATTAAATTAACTAGAATTACAAGTAGATTTTCTGAGATTACATGTCGATTAAGCAATGATTACCTTAGAATACGAGTAGTATATCTAGGATTTCAACTGGATTATCTGAAATTAAAATTGTTTTACTTCGGATTAAAAGTGTTGTATCTAAAATTACATATGGAATACCTAAAATTGCAAGTAGATTAACTGTAATTCAAAGGTAATCAACTGCTTATATACTTAGATTACCTGGAATTATAAATGGATTCAGTGAAATTATGAATGGGTTAACTGAAATAACAATTCAATTACCTGTAATTACATGTGCATATTAAGTTTATAATATGGGATTACAAGTAGAGCACAAGAGGATTACCTGTGTTTTCAAGTAACTTCCTGAGATTACAAGTGGATTAATTGTGATTTCAAGTACCTTCTCTGGGATTAGAAATGGCTAATCTCCGATTACAATTATATTACCTAGGATTACAAATGTGTTACCTGTGATTACATTGGATTACCGAAATTACAAGTGGATTACTCATAATGGAGTACACGTAGATTACCTGCGATTTCAAGTGACTTACCTGAGATTACAAGTAGATTATCTGGCATCAAAAGTGAATTATCTCCAATAAAAAGTACATTAACTAGGATTATAAATAGTTTACCTGAGATTAAAAGTGGATTATCTAGATTTTCAATTGAATGACCTAGGATAACATGTGCCTTAGCGGGAATTACACGTAGATAACTTCGGATTACAAGAATCTTACTTAAGGTTAGTCGGATTACACTGATTATTCCGATTACTTCGCATTAAAATTGGATACTTCAGACTAAATTAAATTAGCTGAAATTACAAGTGGAATATGCAGAATTACGTATGGATTAGCAAAAATTGACGTATATTTGCTCAAGGTACAAGTCGAATACCTGGAATTACAAGTGGATTTCCTGGAATTTTAAGTAAATTTACTAAAATTAAATGTGGATTGCCAGGAATTGCAAGTGGATTATCTGGAATTTCAAGTAGATTATACGTAATTACTTAAAATTACTTAATTAAAATTTTATAATTATTTAAAATTACAAGTGGCTTTGATGGAATTACAAGTGAATTGCTTATTTCATACTTGCATTACACGGAATTAGAGTGCATTGACTAAAATGAAAAGTGGATTACCTGGGATTGCATATACATTGACCGCGGATTATATGAGATTACAAGTGGAGAACATGTAGATTATAAATGGGTGACCTGGGATTACAATTGGATTACCTACGATCAACTGGATCTGCAAGTGGATTATATGGAATTCAATTTGATTAAGTGTAGTAACAAGTTGATTAATTGGGATTAAATTTGGATTACATTGGATTACAAGTAAATTACTTCAGATAACAAATGGACTGTTTGGGATAACAAATGGATTACCTGCAATTTTAAATGAATTACTTGGGACAAAAAGTGGATTATCTAGAATACCAAGTAAATTGCAGATTACAGATTACATGTGTATTGCCTTGGATTACAAGGGAATTACTTCGATTACTGTTAACATTCGGATTGCTTAGAATACTTCAGATAACAAGTGGTTTACTAAGATAACTCCAGATTACAAGTTGGTAAATTCGGTGTACTTTATATTATTTCGATTACCCGGAATTACCAGTCCAAATATTCAAGGGATCCAGCGAATTACTAAATTTGTTTTTCTCTCATCTCAAGTTTAAAAAATTCTAAAACACACAGTAGGGATTACTAGGAAAATTTAAACTTACTTTTTACTTCATAAGATTAGCTTCCAAGTAATATTTGAAAATATTTCAAAACATTTTAAAATATGGCGAAAATGGTCGAGAAATATTCTAGGAGGTTTTAAAGCCATTTTTTAGCTATTCAGAATTTTTCAAAAATTAGAAATAATTTCATAAATTTTGAAAGATATTTAAAAGTATTGAAAAGATTTGAAAATAATTTAAATCTTGAAAAAATTTTTAAACATTCAAAGAAAAATGTAGACTTTGGAACATTTCAAAATCGAATTTGAAGCTTTTTAAGGATTTTAAAAAGTTTTAAGTTAATACAAAAATTTACTTAAGATTTTTTTACATATTTTTGTCCTTTTTGTTTTTTTTTATTTTAAGTTAGTTTGTTTATTTTTTCAAATTTCAGGAAAAATCAGAATCATTTTCAAAGATATTTAAAAGATTTAGAAGTCTTGAAAATATTTTAAGATAATTCGAAAATTTTAAAAGTTTTCAAGAATTTTAAACAAAATATAGATTTTTAAAGATTTCGAACAACAAATTTCTGAAGTTTTAAGAATTTTGAAAGGCTGAGAACAGAATAATTTTCTGAAGATTCCTACAAAAATTTTAATCAATCTTTATTTTAAAAAATATTCATTTAAAAATAACAACTATTTAAGAAGATTTAAAAACATCTTAATTGAAATGTAGATTTTGGAAGATTTTAAAATCAAATCTTGAAGATTTTTAAGGATTTTGAAAATTTTCAAGGTAATACAAGAATTTTACCATGATTATTGAGAAAATTAAAAGTATTTTTTTTGCTAAAAATTAATTTAAAGAGCACATTTAAACAGATTTCAAAACCTTTTTAAATAGTTCAAATATTGTCAAAAAGTAGGCTGGGAGAATTTAAAGCAGTTTGTTTAATTTTTCAAAATTATTTTCAAATTTCAGCCAAAGCTACAATCGTTATGAAATATATTTTAAAAATTTAGAAGTTTTTAAAATGTTTTTTAGTAATTCAATATTTTGAAAAGATTTCAAGATATAATAAACAAAATTTTGAAGATTTCGAACGAAAAAATTGTAAACTTTTATTTTTTTAAAGGCTAAGAACAAAATAATTTTTTCAAGATTCCTACGAAGATTTTAAATCAATTTTTATTCAAAAAAATTAATTTGAAAAAAAAACAATTATTTAAAAAGATTTCAAAACATTAGAACCGAAATGTAGATTTAGGAAGATTTCAAAAATAAATTTTAAAGCTTTTTAAGGGTTTGAAAATGTTTCAAGGTGATAACAAAATTTTCTTAATATTTTCGAGAAAATATAGTTTTTTTTAAATTTTTTTATTTTAAGGTAGGTTGTTTAATTATGAAAAAGTATTTTCAAATTTGAGCAAAAATCAGAATCTTTTTCAAAGATATTTAAAAGATTTAGAGGTCTTGAAAATATTTTAAGATAATTTGAAAATTTAAAAAGGTTTTAAGAATTTTAACAAAATGTAGATTTTTGAAGTTTTCGAACAAAAAATTTCTAGAGTATTAAGAATTTTTAAAGGCTGTGAACATAATAATTTTCTGAAGATTCCTACGAACATTTTTAATCAATTATATTTTCAGAATTTTCATTTAAAAAGCACAACTATTAAATTGTGTCAAATCATTTGAAGCGAAATGTAGATTTTAAACGGTTTCAAAATTAAATTTATAATACGAGAATCTTCTTATGATTTTTTTAGAAAATCTAACGTATTTTTTATTGCTAAAAATTAATTTAAAGAAAATATTTAAAGACATTTCAAACCCTTTCTAAATAGTTCCAATATTTTCGAGAAATAATTTGGAAGAGATAATTCAAACCAAATTTGGAATTTTAAAGATTTTTATTCAAAAAGATTAATTTAAAAAAAAACACCTACTTCATAAGATTTCAACCAAAATGTTGATTTTGGAAGATTTCAAAATCAAAATTTGAAGCTTTTAAGGGCTTTGAAATGTTTTAAGGTAATAGCGAAATTATCTTACAATTTTTAAGAACATCTAGTCTTTTTAATGGCTAAAATTAATTCAATGAAAATATTAAGAGATTCCCAAATCGTTTTAAATAGTTCTAATCTCAGTTCCAATATTTTTTTGAGAAAATTTAAAGACATTTTAAAGAAAATATAGATTTTTCAAGATTTCGAAAAAAAAAAATTTCTAAACCTTCAAGAATTTTGAAAATCTGACAACAGAATATTTTTCTGAAGATTCCTACAAAATTTTCAATCAATTTTCATTTAAAAAGGTTGATTAAAAAATAAGACCTACTCAACAAGATTTCGAAACATTTTAAGCAAAATCTAGATTTTGAAAGATATTTTTGAGAAAATCTAGCTTTAGGAAAACTTTAGGAAAAATTCAAAGCATTTAAAAAAATATTCAGAATTTCTGAAAATTTAAAAAAATAATACAAAACTTGAAAAAATCTAAAAAAATAATTAGAAAACATTTTCTCACTGTCATTTTTTTTAAATGTGCATAGTAGTTTTTTAAAATTATTGCACTTGCGATAAAAATTATGTTCTTGTATTATTCTGTTGCGTTTATTTTAAATACATACATTATTCAAGACTTTTCCATATCGGGATTTTTATATTTCGCCAATTTTATAATTTCGAAAATTTTCTATTTCACAAATTTTCTTTTTCGAGAAAATGTTACAGTGCTGAAATATTTATTTTTCGGATTTTTCAGCCATCCCTTTATTTTTTCCCACAAATCGAAAACTATAATAATAACTATATAAATATATAACTAAAATCTAAAATCTAATCTAATACCATATATAATACTTGATGAAAGAAAATCCTTTGATTTTGAAAGTTAAGTTTTGTTATCACTTTTCACATTCCGCATTCGGAAAATATTCATTTAAAAAAAAAAATGATTAAAAAAAAATAAAATTGAATTTAGAAAAAGCCTCCTTTAATTGAATATACTTACATAAAGGGATGAGTAAATAAACAACCATTTAGTTTAACAATACATTCATTTATTACGAGGAATATTTACAACATTTTTTTATGGCTTATAACACTTATTATTACCTCCACATTTATAATTTGTGCAACAGGTGCCTGCACTCGGATCTCCCTCATTATTATAAAAGTCACAAGGAGAACCGTCGCAAGTAGCCATTGCACCATAAATCAGTGCCAATATAACAAGGATCATCACCAAAGATTTAGAATATTGCATTTTCGTATTCTGAAAAAAGATGAAAAATAAAAGTTTATTTGAGATTAAAATACAAAACACGATCAAATAAATTCATTTAATAACTCTATAGCAAGTTCTAGTGGCCGAAAATAAGAAATTCAATAACTCGAAATCGCTACAGAATCCAGTAGCCACTAACACTTCTGTATGCACTAATAGGTCCACAAAATTACTTTTTTTTAAAGTTCAAAAAATTACCCTGATTACGAATATCTTAGGTAGGTTTTCGAAATCTGTGTGGAAGCTTCTAATGTGTACCCTAAAGGTTTACATTTTTCTTGCACCTTCTTCCCAATCCCTT
>NC_046661.1:92699091-92708353 GCF_010883055.1 Belonocnema kinseyi
ACTTGATGGTGGGAGGGGGACCTACAGTTTAAGGTGGGTTCCGAACCACCAAGAGGTACCGGTCCCACGACTCTCCAGAGATGAACAACTCCCTTGCTAGGCTAGTGTTCACCGCATGGGCTGCCGAGGCTCTTCCAGAATGCGAGGCGGGAACAATTTTTTTTTATTTTATTGTTCATTCACAAACAAAATTTATAAAATCATTTTTGACCTGGCTGAGCAAAAACCAAACTTTTTGCGTCTTGCACTTTTTTCGTTAGACGAACCGTTTGCAATGTCCAGTAGGGTGGATCAAAAACGCTTTTTTTAGAGGGTAACGATCCCCTCCCCCCATGTCACTCCAAATCCGAAAAAAGAAATGCTCTATTTTTCATTTTTTTTTAAATTTTAACTGGTGCCGCTTTTGACTTGAAGTTTCCCATGTAAAATGAATGGGGAAAAATAACTTTTTTGAGATTTTGGAATAATTTTTTAAGGTTTGAAAAAATGTGACGGGAAAGTATAGGAGCTTGTAGAGAATTATCCAATGAAGAATTTCATGTATCAGACATATGGTCAGTTCTTCATGAAATTCACCTTTCGAGTAGGGTATTATCATCTTTTCTGCTTAAAATCATTTATATTGGACTAGTGAATTATTCATTATCATTGGTTAAATATTTTATAAATTTTAAACAAATAGAATTTGTTTAAATAATTTTTTTCTCGAAAAGTTGTTTTTTTTTTCGCTTAAAAATATTACTATTAGTCTAGTGTAATATTTACTAACATTGTTTGATTCATTTTTAATTGTTTGAAAAAAATGGAATCTGTTTGAATTTTTTCTTGAGAATTCGTTTTTCCCTAAAAATGATCACTATTGGTCTAGCGGAATATTTATTAGCATTGGTTAATTAATTTTTAATTATGTAAAGAAATAGAATTTTTTTAAATAATTTTTTTACTCGAAAATTTGTTTTTTCCACACTAAAAATTATTACTATTTGTCTAGTGGAATATTTAATAACATTGGTTGATTCATTTTTAATTGTTTGAGCAAATGGAATTTGTTTACAATTGTTTTTTTAAATTCGTTTTTTGCTTAAAAATGATTGCTATTGGTCTAGTGGAATATTTATTATCATTGGTTAATTAATTTTTATTGATTTAAACAAAAATAATTTTTTTCTTGAAAATTTGGTTTTTTTTTTCACTTAAAATTATAACTATTAGTCTAGGTGAATATTTAATAGCATTGGTTGATTCATTTTAAATTATTTAAACAAATAAAATTTGTTTAAAACAAATAAAATTTGTTTAAAACAAATAAAATTTGTTTAAAACAAATTTTTTCCGAAAAAAAAATTTTCCACTTAAAATTATTACTATTAGTCTAGTAGAATATTTAATATCGTTAGTTGATGTATTTTGTATTGTTTAAACAAATTGAATTTGTTCAAATAGATATTTTTTTGACAATTTGTATAAACAAATGGAATTTGCATAAATAAATTTTTGTTCAAAAATTTGTTTTTTTTTCACTCAAAATTATTACTATGATTCTAGTGGAATATTTAATAACATTGGTTGATTCATTTTTAATTGTTTGAGCAAATGGAATTTGTTTACAATTGTTTTTTTAAATTCGTTTTTTGCTTAAAAATTATTGCTATTGGTCTAGTGGAATATTTATTATCATTAGTTAATTAATTTTTATTCATTTAAACAAAAATAATTTTTTTCTTGAAAATTTGTTTTTTTTTCACTTAAAATTATAACTGTTAGTCTAGGTGAATATTTAATAGCATTGGTTGATTCATTTTTAATTATTTAAACAAATAGAATTTGTTTAAAACAAATTTTTTCCAAAAAAAAATTTTTCCACTTAAAATTATTACTATTAGTCTAGT
Source organism: Belonocnema kinseyi (assembly GCF_010883055.1). Classification (NCBI taxonomy): domain Eukaryota; kingdom Metazoa; phylum Arthropoda; class Insecta; order Hymenoptera; family Cynipidae; genus Belonocnema; species Belonocnema kinseyi. The sequence goes on from NC_046661.1 coordinate 92,700,981, forward strand.
AGAATATTTAATATCGTTAGTTGATGTACTTTGTATTGTTTAAACAAATTGAATTTGTTTAATTTTTTTGTTTTAAAATTGTTTTTTCCCCTAAAAATGGTTACTATTGGTCTAGTGGAATATATATTAACATTGGTTCATTAATTTTCAATTATTTAAACAAATGGAATTTGTTTAAATAACTTCGTTTCGAATTTTTTGAAATAAAAACTATTACTGTGGGTCTAGAGGAATATTGATAAATATTGATTCAATAATTTTTAATTATGTAAACAAATTCCATTTGTTTAAAGAATTTGTTTATGAAAAAATTCGTCGAACTGGCATTTTGTTATCGTTAATGAGATGAATTTATTTTAAAATATTTTCTAATTGTACAAGCAATAAATTATTATTAGTTGATAAAAAGAAATAATTTATATTTTTAACAATTCAATAATATTTTTAAATAAATTTATGTCACCTAATGAAAATAAACTGCCAGTTCAACGAATTTAAAAAAGAAACATTTTTTACACAAATGGGGTTTGTTTAAGTAATTGAAAATTGACTAACCAATATTTTTAAATAGTCCAATGGACCAATAGTAATAATTTTTATTTTAAAAAATTTCAAAACAATAAAATTAATCAAACAATGTTGATAAATATTAGACTAAGAAGAAATAATTGACAGTTTTTATTTTAAGGGAAGTTTTCCGGTACTCGTGGGGGTTTCAGAGGTGTCGAACCCTTATTTCTGATACATAAATCCTTCGCAATAAAAAAAATTATTCTAAAAACTAAAAAAAGTGATTTTCCCCATGAATTTCACATAGGAAACTTCAAGTCAAAAGCGGCACCTGTTAAAACCAAAAAAAGGGAATTTCTTTTTTCGGATTTGGAATAGAATAGGATTGGAGAGCAGTTGCCCTCTCAAATGCAAAAAAATTTTGCTATGCATTTTTGGACAATCTTCATGCACAGCGTTATAAAGAAATTATTTTTTAAACAAAATTACCATATTTGATTGATTGTTATAAACAATTTAGCAAAAGAAATCACGAGCAACAAATTATCTTATTAATACTAGATAAAGGTTTCGAAATAATTTGAATCTATATTATGGCATTCGTTGATCTGGATGATTGTTTATTAATAAATTCGGAGTCTAAACTATTTTCTTTTAAAAATAGCAACTTTTTAACAACTTTTTTATTCGATCGGAAGATTTCTTTTTACTCTCAAGAGATCTGTCCTCGACATAGACAGGGAGCAAGTTTTAAATTTTTCTGAGCAATAGATTCTGAGTTAGCACTCTTTAAACATGGCAAGTTTATTAAAAAATCATTTGTTTATAACGCTGTAAATTGCAAACGGTTCCTCGTACAAAAAAGTGCAAGAGGCAAAATAGTTTGATTTTTGCTCAGTCATACCAAAAATGATTTCATAATTTTTTTGTGAATAAATAATGAAATTGTTTAAACAAAATGTGACTAAGATTTCGAAAACATACCAAGATATTCGTAGTCATTGGCCTTTTTTTGAACTTTTGAGAAAGAGTAATCTCGAAGACCTATTAGTGCATATAGAAGTGTTAGTGACGACTGGATTAACAGTGCAATCAAGAAGTGTAGGTTTTTCTACTAAATATTAATAAATATGTTTTCAAAGCAGTTGATAAGCGACTTAACACTATTTTGTTAGCAGGAGACTACTTATTCAGATTTAGAGAAGAAGTTTTATGATAAAAAGTGATACCCCAATTCAGCGACTGAATTGGGGTATTCCTATTTGACATGGAACTATTTAAAAAATCTAAAACAGTAGTTTCTTCTTCCGGAGATGAAAATAAACATTATTAAAGAATTTTATAAACACTACCGATTTGTTACACAGCACCCTTTGTAGAGCGAAGATAAGCTTCCAGATAAATAACTTTAAAAAATAAGCGATTAGGTTTTATATAAAGTGTATAAATCTATTCAATTTTGACTTACTTTTTAGGTGTCACCACAGTCAAAAAACTAAACTTCGATTTTTTATTTTTTATACTTGATGAGGTGACGTCTTGGATACAGCTTCGGATCGAATGAATTGGGGTTGCCCGTGTTCCCTATTTATTCAGGATCGCAACTTAACTGTCGTCACGATTATCTTTAACCCCTCTCCATTTTCCTCTCCCTTACTCTCCCTACTTCCCTCCCACGCCTTCAGCACCATTCTAACCGGGCCACTCCATTCCCCTCTCTTCCCCGCTTTCCCCCTCCCATCACCATCTAGATTCGCAATCACCTGAAGAAGCTTTTTAAAACATTTTCTTTCAAGCAACCACTAAATTGAATATTAATTACTCAAAATTAATATTAGGACCAACAGAAATAAGAAATTAATTTGAAAATTCAAAAAATTCTTTAAATAAATGGTAAAAGTTAATTAAATATTGAGGAAGTAATATATAGTTTAAGTTTTAGAAAAATATAATAATGTTTACATAATAATTCTAAATTAAAAATGTTTTTTATGGTTTCAAACATTATTGCGAATTTTTCATATGTAAAGTTTTCCATAACAAAGAATAATTTAAAATCAATTTTTAGACCAAATAATTTTGTGTGAAGTTACTCTCTAAATTTCAATCAGTTAAAATGTTTACTAATTTCAATTAGTGGCTCAATTATAACTAGGAATCAGTATTTTTTAATGATAAATTGGTACATATTACTGATACATTGATAAAAAATAACTGATTCATAGCTGTAATTGAACCTCTGATTGAAATTAGTAAAAATTTTAACTAATTCAAATTCAGAGAGTAGACTAATTAATTTTTGTATTCAGTTAATGGGTACCTATTTACAATCTTTTCCAAGCACTTTTCATCAAATTATTTCGATTTGGACAAAAAGAACAAAAATTGTCTTCAGATTAGAAGTTTGAAAAAATGTAAAAAATGATAAAAATTTGAAACGATTTCAAAAACTGTTAAACAAAATATATATTTTTAAAGATTTCAAAATAAAATTCTGAATCTTTTAAGATTTTGAAAGATTTTAAAATCAGAATACAAATTTTTTGGAGATTCATAGAAAAATTTTAAAGGATTTTTGATTTTGAAAACTTAATTTTAAGAGAAAATTGAAAAAGCATTTAAAATAATTTCCTAACATTTTGAAAAAGAACATTAAAAATGAAGACAAAAATTTTAATTAAAAAAATTAATTTGAAGTAAATGTTTGAAAAATGTACAAGATTTTCAAACAAGAATATGGAAGATTTCAGAGCAATTTCATCGAATTTTAGAGATTTGAAAAAGAATGAAATGATTTTCAAAGATATTTAGAAGTTTTAAAAGTGGACAAAAATAATTACAATTTTTGAAAGATTTGTTATTCTTCATTTTTTTAAGATAATTTGAGGTGAAAATTAAAAAAGACTTTTAAAATGATTAAAAAAGAATCTAGGAGATTTTAGAGCAATTTTCACATTCTCATCCTAATGAGAATGTTTTTGTTTTATGTAAAATTCCATTGGGTTGGTTTTCATCAAATCTCCACGTTTTGAGACCACCTGAATCAGAAAAAACTATTTTTCCGAAGTCTGTATGTCTGTCTGTAGTCTGTATTCTGTTGGCACGATGATTTTCGAAAAACAGTGGATTCTACTTCGGCACACTTTTTAAGGCCATAGAAGAAAGAACGAGTTCGTAAGCCAGCTACTTTGGATGGAAATTCAAAAATTGAGCGCATTTTCAAAATTTTTAAAACTACATTTTTTGAAGATTTGTCAATTCTATTTGCGGTTATTTATAGTACTCAGAAACTCAAATAATTTATCAGAGTTAAAGCATTTTCAAAATAAAAAAGAAACTAAAATGAACATTTTAAGCTGCGAAAAAAATGATACAAAATTTGTTTATCCAAAAAAAAAAGCTACAAATTTTCAATAATTATTTTTTATTGGATGCGGAGTTTTTGTTTTATGCGTAAAAAACAATAAAAATAAAAAAGTTAATTTTTTGACTATGAAAATATGAAATAATAAATGGACAAAAGTATCGGGCAGATTTAATTTTTTTTTTTTCATCATTTGAAAAAAATGGAATGATTTTAAAAGATGTTTAGAAGTTTAAAAAAAATGTCAAAAGTAATGTAAATTTTGGAAAAATTCAGAAAGATCTTAGACAAAATATAAATTTTTTAAGGCTTTTAAAAGAAAAATCCTAAAGCTTTTAAAAACCTTGAAAAATTTTGTAAGATTCCTGCGAAAATTAAACACTATTTTTTATTTTGAAAAATTAATCTTAAGGGAATATTTTAATAGTTTACAACAAATTTTAAAGTATTGCAGTTTTAAAACATTTTAAGAAAATTGCAGATTATTTTTTTTTTTTAATATTTAAAGTTCAGAAAGGTTTTAAGATAATAAAAAAATTTTCGTTTGTTAGGTACTTTAAATATTTGGTTAAAAATGTTTTCCCTTAAAGGTAAATCTTTTTTATTTAAAATTTCGACCATTTTTGGATTGAAATTTTGACTGCTTTATTTAACATTAGTCTTTTTTTGAATGCATCATTTTCAGTTCTTTTTCGTTTGTGGATTCGAATATTTGTAAAAAAATAAAACAGCTTGAGGTTGAACTTATTTCATTTTTGTTTTAAAATTGGATGATTTGGTTGAAAATTCATCTACGAAAGTTAAAATTTGGACTATTTTGTAAAAAATTCGTCTGTTTTATTTGAAAATTCAACTATTCGAATCTGAGTGTAAGTATTTGGTCTCAAATTAATTTGTTTGTTTTAAGTTAAAATATTTATTTGAAAATTCGTATATTTTGTTGAGAAGTCTTTTCAGGTAGAAAATAATTATTCTTGGTTGAAAAGGACCCAGCAGCAAATGTACATGAAATGGCTTTTGGTCGATTTTGATTAAACTTCGTCAAATTGTAGTTCTCAATGTCTCGATCAAAAGTGTTATGGGACACAAAGTCCGAAAATGGACAGTTTTCGAGTTCTAGAGGGTTAAACATCCAACCTTTTTAAGAAACATTACCAAATATCTCGAAAACTGCAGCTCTGCGAAAAAAATGTTCCCTATGAAATTTATTGGGCTCTAACGGGGAAATGCAAACAAAGTCATGGCCTTAAGACACAGGTCATTTTTCAAGGTCATTTAATGTGAACTTGTCATTCATTGTTAATTTTTGCTCTATTTTTCTAATATCTTCGTAGAAAGTAATTTTTCTGTATAAGTGCAATTGAAAAATAGTTTTTCTTTTTTAGAGACTATTTAATGCAATAATAAAACGATAATAATTTTCATTCATGCGTCCGTTAGGGCTGAGCGCTGGTTGTCTACCCTTTGAAGCGCGATTCTAAATTGCATTGAAAAACATTTCTTGTAATTTTAATAAATAATTATTAAAATATACACAAGAATGTATACAAATTATGTAACTTTTGATTTCAGAGAAGAAAAAAATTTATAACACATATATTTGATAAATAACAGTTTATTTTCATTGAATTTGAAAGACTGACTAATATTTCTCAAAATATTTGTTAATAGATACATTTTTTTGAATACCATATGATATTCCTGCAGCTTGATGTATAGAAGCTAATTGTAGAATATAATAGTGATAATATTTGAATGATTCTAAAACAAAATTTCAGATTGTTCTTTTCGATTGAGACGTGATAAAACGACGCTTGAAGTAAAAAAAAAAAGAAGGCATAACTACAATGCAGTCGTGATAATTTATGTATTTACAGGTTATATAATTATATGAATTCCCAGAAAAATACATACAAAATATTAAAAACTTATAAATAATTATTTTCAATCACTCTTCCAAGAAATTTCTTTTTAAATTAAATTTTTTGTAAACTATAATTTGGTCTTTGGAATTCACTGAAAATAAACTGTTATTAAGATAATATATGTGTTGTATTTTTTTGCCTGAAATCAAAGTTACACAATTTGTATATATCCTTGTGGATATTTTAATAATTATTTACTTAAGTTACTAGAATTGTTTTTTAATGTAATTTTGAATCGCGCGCCAAGTGCGGCCAATGAGCGGTCAGCCCTAACGCAAGCGCAGTAGCTCAGGGTGCCAAGATTGACATCATTGGTCCACAGTACAAACCGAAAAAATAAATTAAATCAGCCGGCTGGTCAATGAGGTATTTTCACTTCAACCATCAGCTAACTTCACTTTGTTAAAAGCTGAGGGGGAAAAATGGATCAAATGCATGGAACAAAACTTTATTTCTGTAATATATTTGCAATTAATCGACATTATTATTATTTTATTATTTCACTAAATAGTAATTAAAAAATAAAAACTATTTTTTAACTACACTTATATAGAAAAAATTACCTTTTACGAAGATGTTAGCAAAATAGGGCAACAATAAACTGAATCCCATACATTTGGTCCCTTATTTTCCCCTCAGCAATCTACGAAGTGATGTTAGCTGTTTATTGAAGTGAAAATACCTAATAGGCTTTTATCTTATCAGTTTGAATATTCCCGCCGCTACAAATTTCTGTTTTTATTATACAATTGTATTTACCTTATCTTTCATGTATGACACTAGCCACTGCAAGATTAGATATCTAAGATACCTTTAAACTTCGGCAGAAAATCTAGTGGAAATTTGTTCGAACGAACAGGCATCAATTTCGATGCAGGCGGTCACGACTTAGTTTGTACATCGCGGCTTTGGTGGTTTGAATATCATATAGTCGGTTTTGACTAACCTAACATTTGTGTATTACATCACGCCAAGTACTATTTTTATTCCAAGACTATTTAGTCGCTGGTAAATAGGAGGAAATAAAAAGTTAGGTAATTATTATTGTAACTTACCTGCTTATTAACATCTGTTTCACTCAAATAACGACCGACAAAATGATCTTGACAGGTGACTTACAGTTTGTAGACGACACTTCACGTTGCACTGGATGAGAAAAAACAGTGTCTAAATGATGCTTTTCCACTAGATTCTCAGAGTGAACCTGTGTGGCTCAAATTTGTTGCAACTCTATTGAACGCCGATTTCGGTGTACATTGGAGGATCGGCGATTTTCTGTGAGTCATTATCTAGCCAATGAAGCCAAGATTTTTCCAGGATGTTGTCAAAATCTAGCCAATGAAGGCAAGATTTGTCCAGGATGTTGTCAATATCTAGCCAATGAAGGCATGAAATGAGCTTGATTTAGACCATATCCGGCCAATGAAGCCAAGCCATGAGCGAGATTTAGTCATTATCTAGCCAATTAAGTAAAGATTTTTCCAGGATGTTGTCAAAATCTAGCCAGTGAAGGCATGAAATGAGCTTGATTTAGACAATATCCGGCCAATGAAGGCAAGCCATGAGCGAGATTT
>NC_046661.1:92708453-92727209 GCF_010883055.1 Belonocnema kinseyi
TCAAAATCTAGCCAGTGAAGGCATGAAATGAGCTTGATTTAGACAATATCCGGCCAATGAAGGCAAGCCATGAGCGAGATTTAGTCATTATCTAGCCAATAAGGTCAAGATTTTTCCAGGATGTTGTCAAAATCTAGCCGGTGCAGGCAAGATTTGTCCAGGATGTTGTCAATATCTAGCCAATGAAGGCAAGACATGAGCGAGATTTAGTCATTACCTAGCCAATGAAGGCAATAGATGACCAGGATGTCGTCAATTCTAGCCAATGAAGGCAACTTCTGGTAACTGAATATCTCTTACTGGTAATCGATTTCCTGTGTCATTTGTGGTCTGAATCAGTCTTTCTGATGGAAATCGAATTCTTTCTTGATGTCGAGCATACCCCAAGAACCACAATACACTGCTTATATGTGCAAAATTTCCAAGCGTTTGAGCATCTGACTGACATGTGCGAGTCAAGAAGGACGTGTCTTGAAAACATCCTTCTCATGATTTTCCTTCATTGACTGACTATTGACTAAGTCATTCTCATTTCTTCACTTTATGGGTTCTATATTAATCTCCTCTTTATATCTTGTCTTTATTGGCTGAATATTAGCAATAAATGACAAGTTCACATTGAATGACCTTGAAAAATTACTTGTGTCTTAAGGCCATGACTTTCTTTGCATTTCCCCGTTAGAGCCCAATACCTTTCATAAGGTTTTGTGCCCCATAACACTTTTGATCGAAACATTGAGAACTACAATTTTACGAAGTTTAATCAAAGTCGACTGAAAGCCATTTCATGTACATTTGCTGCGGGGTCCTTTAACTATTTGTTTCAAAATTTAGTTTTTTGATGAAAATTTATAATTTTCACTGAAAATTCAGGTACTTTGGTAGAAAATTCAATTATCTTGGTAAAAAATTAAAGCAATGTTTCAAAATTAAACTAGTCATTTGGGCTTCTTGTTTGTTGTTTGGAAACTTATTCGAAATTTTTATTTCGTGGTAAACAAAATTTTTTATATACGAGTTTCTAGTGAAAAAACACAATGAATTTTAGATTTTCGAGACATATTTACACAACATTCTTTAGACAGTAGTATGCTCTGAGTTTCTGAAGATGAAAAAATAATCGTGGGTTTGTATACCGAAATTTCGGTACGTACAGCCGTTATCGTCGGTACACACAGACACTGTCTGTATTTACTGTCTAAAAAAAAATTTATTACACACGCATCTATAAAATGAAATTTTGCGTTTTTCTTGAATTTTATATCGTATTGCAAAATATCGTGGAAGAATTTAACATGTTGAAATTCATTGCGACTACCAACACTTGAAAAAATGTTTAAAACCTAAAAAATAATGATGTTGCGTATGTAAAACGACTTTTAACATTCAGTAGAGATAAAGAAAAAATTTCCATTACGAGAAACCAATGTTCATTCTCCTTCACTCGTTTAGAACGTGTTAAACGACAAACAGTTTCGGGACTGATTAAAAAAATTGATAGAAGAAAAAAATTAATTGTCGTGCCCCACTCCCTTCGCCCTACCAAATCTCAGCATTCTTTCCTGTAATTCCACTAGTTCTTAGTTTTAAAAAAATTAATTTTCTTACAAGAAGATATATTTAATACACTTTTGTATACAAATTAATTGGTTTTGTTTAAATTGCAACTATTAGATATATCACAAAGAATAAATCTTTTTGGTAGAAAATTCAACTACTTGATTAACTATTATTTTAACATTCGTATTTGCTTAAAAATTAACTTTCTTACCTGAAAATATGCTCAATCCACTTTTGTCTTAAAATTTCTCGTTTTTAGTTTAAAACGAAACTATTAACTTTTTTACTATGAATTAATATTTTTTTATTGAAAACTGAACTAACTTGTTGAACATTTATTTTGTTAATTGAGAATTTACCTATTTTTTAAAATTCGTTTTTTGTTTGAAAATAAATTTTCTTACCTAAAAATATATCTGGTCCACTCTTGCCTGAAAATTTATAACTTTTAGTTTAAAATCCAACCACTAGATTTTTCACTATAAATTAATCTTTTTTGGTTGGAAATTTAACTAGATGAGTACTTCATTGAAATTTGAACTACATTGTTAAAAATGTATTTTATTAGTAGAAAATTTACCTCTTTTATAAAAATTAATGTTTGGTTTAAAAATTAATTTTCTTACCTGACAATAAGTCTAATCAACATTTTTCTCAAACTTTGTCGTTGAAACTTCATTGTTACTCATTCATTATATTGGTTTAAAATTTAACTGTTTTTTTAACATACTTTTTTTTAAAAGTAATTTTTTACCTGAAAATATATCTAATCCAGTTTTGTTTGAAAATTGATCATTTGTAGTTTAAAATTCAATTATTAAATTTTGTACTATAAATTTTTTTTAAATTTAACTGCTTGATTGAACTACATCTTTACCAATTTCTTTTCAATTTGAGAATTTAACTATCTTTTGAAAATTCTTTTTTCTTGTAAAGTAATTTTCTTACCAGAAATTATATCTAATCCACTTTTTTCTGAAATATTTACCGTTTTAGTTTAAAGTTCATCTATTCAATTTTGTAATATGAATTAATATTTTTTGGTTGAAAATTCAACAGCTTGATTGAAAGTTCAACTATATAGTTACAAATTTTTTTTCAATTTGAGAATTTAACTATTTTTTGAAAATTAGTTTATTGTTTAAAAATTAATTTACTTACCTGGAAATACGCCATTTTTGTCTCAAAATTTATCGTTTTTAGTTTAAAATTCAAATATTAAGTTTTTCACTGTAAATTAATATTTTTTAGTTAAAAATCTAACTACTCAATTAAAAGTTAGATCATATCGTTAAACAATCATTATATTGTGTTAAGATTCAACTATGTCGTTCAAAATCCAATTTTTACATTCTCATCATTTATGATTGAGAAAGTATTAGAATTGTCGGAAATTTGACATCACAGTTTTTCAACGGATCTCCATGTTTCGAGACCACCTGAATCCGAAAATAAGGTTTTTACGATGGCGTCTGTCTGTCCATCCGGCCGTCCTTAAACACGATAACTCTCGAAAAAATTAACGGATCAAATCCATCTTTGGCACACTTTTTTAAGGTCCTAAAAGAAAGGACAAGTTCGTTAACCAGCCATTTTTGATGAAAATTCAAAAAGTGAGCGCATTTTGAAAATTTTTGAGACCACTTTTTTCTGAATTTGAAAATTCTATGTGCGCAAATTTATAGTATTGAAATTAACAAAAAATTTATCCCAATGCCTTTTTTCGATTAAAAGAAAATTCTCGGAGTTATAGCATTTTCAAAATGTTGTAAAACAACCGAAATTCAAAATTTAAATCCAAATAACGCAAGATATGAAAAAATGTCAAGAAAAGAAAAACATTGATTTTTGAAATCCCTATAAGACTGTTATGACAAATTTTTGGATTTTCTTAGAAAATCCAAAATTCAAATTTGGATTGCCCAAAAATAAATGAAAAATCAAAAAATTCTATTTTGTGGTCAAACTATGCAGAATACGAAAAAAGATGAATTAACAAAAATTTAATCCCCAAAAAATATATAAATTAATTAATAACCACTTCTTGATTAGAGGCGTACTTTTTGTTTTATTCGTGAAAAATAACATTGAAAATAAAGACATCAAATAAATAAAAAATTTGTGGAAAAACCCTCTAGTTAAGAACAAAAGTTATTCAACTAAAATTGTACGCCTAAAACATATCTAAAAATTTGTTATGAATTACTTTTTGATAAGAAGCGTAGTTTTGGCTTTAATCATAAAAATGACATTAAAAATAAAAATGTGTGAAAAACGACGAAAGATACGAAAACGAATTGATAGACAAAAATTGTTTGCCTAAAAAAGAGATGCAAATTTATCATAATTTATTACATTCTCATCATTTATGTTTGACAAAATATTAGAATTATCCTAAATTTGACACTAAAAAATTTAGCTTTCGAACTAAATGATGCAAAATACGAAAAAGTGTTAACAAGAAATATTAGATTTTGAATAATCATACAAATTTTCATTTAACCATTTTTCACTAGGATTAGTCATGTTCTCATCATTTATGGTTAAGAAAGTATTAGAATTGTCGGAAATTTGACATCACACTTTTTCAACGGATCTCCACGTTTCGAGACCCCCTGAATCCGAATTTCAGGTTTTCACGATGGCGTCTGTCTGTCTGTCCGTCCGTCCGTCCGTAAACTCGATAACTCTCGAAAAAATAAGCAAATCAAATCCATCTTTGGTACACTTATTTGAGGTCCTAAAAGAAAGGACGAGTTCGTGAAATAGCTAGTTTTGATGAAAATTCAAAAAGTGAGCGCATTTCGAAAATTGTTGAGACCAATTTTTTTCTGAATTTGAAAATTCTATGTACGAATATTTATAATATTAAAAAGAACAAACAATTTATCCTAATGAATTTTTTTGATAAAATGAAAATTCTCAGAGATATATAGCGTTTTCAAAATTTCTTAAATCAACCGAAAATCAAATTTTGAAGCCAAAAAATGCAAGATATGAAAAAAATTTATTCCATTTCCGGATAAAAATTGGTCGTTTCTAGTTTTAAATTCAACTATTTGTTTGAAAATTTATGTATTTTGTTGTTAATTTATCTTTTTTTTTTGTAAAACTGATCTACTTATTTGACTGAAAATTGATCGTTTTTAGTTGCAAATTCAACATTTAAATTTTTCATTGTGAATTCATCTTTTTAGTTTGAAAATTAAACTACTTGATTGAAATTTCAACTCCTTTCGTAACAATTCATTTTATTAGTGAAACATTGAACTATTTTGTTCAAGATTTGCTTTTTCTGTTGGAAAATTAAATTTTTTAAATTAAAATTTAACTATTCCAGTTCCAGTTAAAATTTGATCGCTTTCATATTAAAATTCAACTATTTACTTAAAAATGTTTTTTTTTTAATTCGCCTTTTTTGGTAATAAATTAATCTTTTCTATAGAAAATTCTACGACTTGATAGAAAGTCGAACTATATTGTTACAAATTTATTTTATTAGTTGAAGTCTCATCTCTTTGGCTTAAAATTATTCTCTTTGTTTGAAAATTGATTTATTCTTTCATAATTTTTTTGCTTTTTTTACAAAATCGGTTAAAAGTTAAACTATTTTGTTAAAAATTATTTTATTGGTTGAGAATTTAACTTTTTTTAATTCTTTTTTTCTGTAGTTAAAAATTAGTTTTAAACTGATTTTTTATCGGAAAATTGATTGTTTTAAATTTAAAATTCAAATACTGAATTTTCAATTAGCAATTCATTTTTCAACTTGAATTGCTTTACTAAACATTTATTTTATTGGGTGAGTATTCAACTATTTTCTTGAAAATTCATTTTTTCTGTTTGAAAATTTAATTCTTGAATTGAAAATTCAATGATTTAATTTCTAGTCGAAAACTGATAAAAGGCCATGAAGTAATTTATATAACGGTTTCGTATATTTTCTTCTAATTTTAAAATTATTTCTTCTAATTATTATTCATGTATGAGTTATAATTTTTTTACTCTATAATATTGTATTTTTATTCAAACTGATAAAACTTTTAGTGCAATATCTATATATAGTTCTTTAATATTATTTAATAGTCATTTTCATTTTTGTGGTCTGCAATTTCTATGGATTTTTTAGACTATTCGTGTAATCAGGTTATCGTATGTATTTTGCAATTTCTGAATTATTATATATTCTAACATTTTTATAAAAATATAATTATAATTTCAAGTGGTAGGAAAATTGTTATATCAGTTTTTATATGTTAAGATAGCATAAAAAATATCATGTTACATCAAAAATATATTTTGAAATAAACTGTAAACTATTATAATTAATCCAGCTTATTTGAAATATATACGTACGTTATATGGTATTAATGACTCCCACTTTTTTTCTTAAGATTTATGTAAAATTCTGAAAAAATTACCTTTAAAACTTCCATAGTCTTTTGACAATTTTATGAATCTTTTAAAATGCTTTGAAATATTTTTGGGACTGAAAAATGCCGAATAATAAAATTCCCGACTCTGTAAACTTCCTGAAATTATAAAATGCCGAAATCTGAAAATCACGAAATTACAAATTCCAGAATAATAAAATTCTGGACAGTTTACAATATTATTGAACTTGAAAATTCCTGAATAATAAAATTTCAGACCCAATGTTGTCCAATTATAAAACATACAAACTAGGAAATTCCCCAATTGTAGCAATAGAGAAAATGTTTTAATCAATATTTTTATTTATTAAAAATACAATAATTAAATATTTTAATCATAGAAACTTTGTTTGATAATATTTTTTTGAATTATTGTTTTAATATAAAATAACCATAATTGTATAGAAATGCTATGCAAAAATAAATTTAAAAACACGTGCGCTTCAAACAAAACACAATTTGCAGGATTCAATTCAGCTCTGATTTAACACGAATTTTATTTTTATTCTTTTAAATTAATTATGTTCTTTGTGCGAACATTTTTGTAAGTTAAAAAAAATACAATATACATTTTCAAAAAAATATATATATATATATATATATTAGCCAAAAATATATATTTCCAGTAATTGCTATTTTAAATTCTAACAATAACTTTTTTAAACTTTAAACATTATAAATTTTTTCTGTGAAATAAATATTTTATTTTTTTAAATATTTTTTAACAAACTATTTTTTCTTTGTTGTTGAAAGTAGGGAGTTTTCTAGTCCGGATATTTTATAATTCGGAAATTTTCTGTCAGAAATTCCAAATTGCAGTAATATTATCAATTGTCCAGAATTTTCCGATTCGTGACTTTTTTTATTTAACTATTTATTATATTTCGACAATGTTATCATTTGGGAATTTTCACAGAGATCGAAAATTTGGACGATTACATTACACTCTCATGAACGGGAATGTAAAAATTTCATTAATACTTTTTACATTCTCATTCCTGAGAATGTAAAGTAAAAATAAAGGCTAAGTTCGTTAATCAGATATTTCGAATCAAAATTTAAAAATTGAGAGCGTTTTCCAATTTTTGAAATTTTTTTTTAATTTTATAAATTGTTGTCAAAGTTTCTTATTGATGAGTAAAAGACTTGCAAATTATCTAAATAAAATTTTTTATTTTGATGAAAATTATAAAGAAATAAAATTTTTTATTTTGATGAAAATTATAAAAGTTATATACTTTTAAAAATTTGAAAATTTTCAAAAAAATAGAAAAAATTATTTTTTTTTATAGATCCAACAATTTCATTCAAAATTTTCACCAGATACCAAATAGATTTCAAAACTATTCCGCCCGAATTTTTCTATTAGCCCAAAATTAAAAAAATTATAGCATTTTCAAAATTTTCAATTTTTCTTAACTTATAAAAATTTTTGTCAAAATTTCCCATAGATGGGTCAAAGACTTGCAAATAATCAAAATAAAATGTTTAATTTTCAAATATATTTCAAAACTATTCTACCCGAATTTTTCTATTAGCCCAAAATTTAAAAAATCATAGCACTTTCAAAATTTTCAATTTTTTTTAACTTATAAAAATTTTTGTCAAAATTTCTCATAGATGGGCCAAAGACTTGCATATTATCCAAATAAAATGTTTAATTTTCATGAAAATTGGAGAAGTTATATACTTTTCGAAAATTTTCAAAAAATAGAAAAAATTATTTTTTTCATAAATCCAAACATTTTCAGTAGATACCAAATACATTTCAAACTATTCTAGCCGAATTTGTTGATTAGCACACAATTTAAAAAATTAGAGCTTTTTCAACATTTTAGAAAATTTTTTTCAAGTTTCAGAAAATGTTGTCAATGTCTCCGATACTTGACAAAAATACTTGCAAATTATCCAAATGATATTTTTAATTTGGATGAAAATTAAAAATGTTATATGATTAATTTTCATAATTAAAAAATAGATAAAACTGCTTTCCTGATGAATAAATAAATAAATTCTGAGGTAAATTTTTCATCAATATTAAATATATTTGAAAATGACATCCATAACATTTTGTAATAACAACGAAATTTAAAAAAAAATCATTATTTTCAAAATTAGAAATTTTAAGATTCTTATGTTACATGAGGTAGAATCTTCTTTGTATACAGTCAAATTATTTTTAATATCTTTTTGGAATTCTTAGACTTTTCTTGTTCCGAATTAGTACTACTGATTTTTTCTTACTTTTTTCAACAGTGCACATTATATTTAATAAGGAAATCTAGTTATTACTTTCTCATTCATGAGAGTGTAATGTAATCGTCCAAATTTGCAATCTCTTGTTTTTAACGGATCTTTACGTTTCAGCGCGCACCGAATCCGAAAATCATAAAATTTTTGTCGGTGTCTGTCTGTACGTTTGTCTGTATGTCTGTATGTATGTTTATCTGAATATTGTAGCCACGCTAACTTTTGAAGAATTTGTCCGATTAAGTCCGCACTTGATACACTTTTAAAGGTTCCCAAAATAAAGGCTAAGTTCGTTAATTAGATATTTCGAATAAAAATTAAAAAATTGAGTGCATTTTCAAAATTTTGAAATTTTTGTTGTTGAAATTTTATAAATTTTTGTCAAAGTTTCTTATATATGGGTGAAAGACTTACAAATTATCCAAATGAAATTTTCAACTTTGATGAAAATTAGAAAAGTTATATACTTTTCAAAAATTTGAAAATCTTCAAAAAATAGAATAAAATTTTTTTTCATAGATCGAAAAATTTTCAATAGACACCAAATATATTTTAAAACTATTTTAGCCGAATTTTTCAACAAGCCCACATTTTTAAAAAATAAAAGCCTGTATAACCTTACAGTAGAGCGCGAAGCGCGATTATGGCAATGAGAATGTAATCGTCAAGGCCGTAGGTACCTTGAGAACCTTATTTAATGTCAAATTAATAGAAAAAGGTTCAGCTTCGCTTTATGATTGTAGATTATGAGGGGTTTAATTTACAGTATTTAGTATAATTTATTATATATTCTAACTAAACGTTTTGCCTAATCCAAGTGTACACTTTCTTTGATTTTAATATATTCTCGATTCACTCGTTCGCCTCAAGAATTTTTTTTCCGTGTACACTTGTTATTTACAAAATTTCGATCTGTTCTGTAGTCATCCATTATTCAAGAGTTTATGTCATGCTTTTTTGTTTGCAATTTCACATTATTAAATATGAGGGAATCCAAAAAATAGAAAAAAATGTAAAAACGTGTTTAAAAAAATTCACCATCTCTACCGTAGTCGTAAGCTTTTAAAAAGATTTAGCAACACTTTTTTGGTTACAATTTTATATTGTTAAATATGCGAGGATTCAAAAATAAATAGAAAAATTATGGCTTTTTTTAAATTTCCAATTTCTATCATAGTCTTACGTTATTATAAAATTTTCTTTAATACTTTATGTCTAAAATTTTTTATTATTAAATGAAAAGATTTGACATTATTAAATATGCAACGATTTGAAAAGATTAAAAGTATATGAACTTGTTATTAAAAAATTCCCAATCCCTTTTGTAGTCATACAATATTAAAAAGATTTATTAATACTTTTTTGTTAACAATTTTACGTAATGAAATATACGAGGATTCATAAATATAAAAAATTTATAAACTTGTTTTAAAGAAATTCCCAATCTCTACGATAGTCATAAGTTATTAAAAATTGTCAGTAATATTTTTAAGTTTGAAATTTTTCATTATTAAATATAGGCAAAGATTTGGAAATATAACAAACTTGTTATTTCAAAATTGCCCATCTCTTCTGTAGCCATAAATTATTAAAAAGCTTTATTATTACTTTTTTGTTTATTATTTTACATAATCAAATATACCAGGATTCGCGAATATTAAAAATTGATAAAATTATTTTTAGAAAAATCCCAATCTCTACTATAGTCATAATTTATTTAAAAATTTCAGTAATATTTTTATATTCCCAATTTTTCATTATTAAATAGGCAAATTGGGAAATAAAACAAACTTGTTATTAAAAATTTGCCAATCTCTTCTCTAGTCATGCATTATTAAAAAGATTTATCAATACTTGTTTGTTTACAATTTTGCATAATTAAATATACAAGGATTCGCAAATATACAATATGTATAAACATGTTTTTAAAAAATTCCCTATCTCTACCGTAGTCATAAGTTTCATCTTTTTTTTAATTGCTACGATAGAGTTGATTCAGTAATATTTTATGTTTAAAATTTGACATTATTAAATATGCAGATTTAAAATCATGAAAGTTTATGAAATTCTTAATCTCTTCTATAGCCATAATTAAATATACGAGGATTCAAAAAATTAAAAAAATGTACACAATTGTTTTAAAAAATTCCCAATCTCTACTATAGACATAAGTTAATAAAAAATGTCAGTAATATTTTTATGTTCACAATTTATTATTAAATAGGCAAAATTTTGAAAATATAACAAATTTGCAATTTCAGATTATTAAAGATGCTAGGATATAAAAATACAAAAGACTTTATAAACTTGTTTTTCAAAGCTTCCCAATTTGAAATGTAGACATGAGTATGATTTTTTTTTAACTTGCTACGATGGAGTCTTTTGCAGTAATATATTTATGTTTAAAATTTGAAATTATTAAATATGCAAGGATTAGAAAATATAAAGAATGTATGAACATGTTTTTTAAAAATTCGCAATCTCTACTATAGTCATGACTTAATAAGAAGTGTCAGTAATATTTTTATGTTCACAATTTTTCATTATTAAATATGCGAGAATTTCAAAATATAAAAAATTTATGAATTCGTCATCAGAAAATTCTCTATCTCTTTTGTATTAATGCATTGCTTACAAGTTTTAGTAATAGTTTCATGCTTATAATTTCACATTATTACATATTCAAGGTTGTAAAAATACAAAAAACGGTATAAACTTGTTTTAAAAAAATTCTCAAGCCATGCATTATTAGAAAAATTCAGTAACATTTTTTTATTTACAATTTCACATTATTCAATATGTGATGATTCAAAAATACAAAAATGTTAATAAACTTGTTTAAAAAAAATTACCAATCTCTAGCGTAGTCATGAGTTATTAAAAGTCTTTGTAATACTTTTTTTTGTTACAATTTTACATTATTAAATATGCAAGGATTTAAAAATAAAAATAAATCTTTAACTTGTTTTTTTTTTTTTAATTCCTAAAATCTGCAGTAGACGTGAGTTATTATAAAAGTTTTTCTAATATTGTTATGTGTACAATTTAACATCATTAAATATGCAAGTATTTAAAAATACTAACAAATTTACATACTATGTTTATAAAAAATTCACAAGCTCTACCGCAGTCAAGTTACTAAAAAAGGTTTTATTTCAACTTTTTTCTTCACAATTTAATATTATTAAATATACGAGGATACAAAAATACAAAACAAATTATAAACTGGTTTTTAACAAATTCCCAATCTTTACCATAGTTATCAGTTCTTAAAAAATGTTACTAATACTCTTTTTGGTTACAATTGTCCATTATTAAATATGCGAGGATTCACAAATAAAAAAAAAGTATAAACTTGTTTTTAACAAATTCCTAATATCTACCGTAGTCATGAGTTTGACATTATTAAATATGAATTTTAAATAATAAAAAGTATATGAACTTGTTATTAAAAAATTCTCCATCTCTCCTGTAGTCATGCTTAATTAAGCAGTTAAAGTAATATTTTTTTGTTTACAATTTAACATTATTAAATAAGCGATAATTCAAAAATACAAAAAAAAATTAGATAAACTTTTTAAACAAACTTCCCAATCTCTACTTTATTCATAAGTTACTAAAAAGTTTCATTTATACTTTTTCGTGTACAATTTAACATTATTAAATATACAAGGATTTGAAAATATAAAAAATATAAGAACATTTTTTTAATTCGTAATCTCTACCATAGCTATGAGTTATTTAAAAATGTCAGTATATACAAAATTTATAAACTTGATATTAAAAACTTCCCAATATCTTCTGAGAATTAAAAAATGTAAAAAATATATATAAACTTGGTTTAAAAAATTCTTAATTTTTACCGAGGTCATGAGCTATTAAAAAATGTTAGTAAGACTTTTTTGGTTATAATTTTACATTATTAAATATGCGGAGATTATGGAAAATTGTCATTTTTATCAATTAACAATTTATATTTTACGTAGAATAAATAGAAATTTTATTTAAGGCGAGTCTTATTTAAGTTTATTTAAAGTTTTTAAAATATTTCGCAGATCACCCAAGGCATGCAAAAGAAAATATTTGGCAAAACTGAACTAGTAAACAATGTAGTAAACTATACTAATAATAATGATAAATAATATCCTAATCGCCCCCTCCCCTTTTTTTCGAATCTACAAAAATATAAATTCATCAATGAAATGATAGCAAGGATCCAGACAACTCTATGCACTACACAGAGTGGTAATAATTAATAAATTTAACAAACATAATTGTTTAAACAAATTATTATTGACTATAACTATCTTCCCCAATGGCAATGCTAGATAGTCGTGGGATTTTTCATTTATTTTCAACTTTTCAGTCAGATCGAAGAATTAATTAAATTTAACAGAAATAATTTTTTACACAAATCTCTATTATTTATAATAATATTATCTAAGAATAATGCTAGAAAGCTGCAGTTTTTTCTAAAATTTTCCACTGTTTTTCCACTTTTCAAGTAAAGTGAGGTAATGATAATTTCAAGTAGATAATAATAAATTGTTTAAGCAATTTAAAATTATTTATTATAATATTCTCAAAAAATAATGCTATAAAGTTGCAATTTTTCTCTAAAATTTTCCACTTTTAGTCCACTAATCAAGTAGAGTGAGGTAATAATTAATTTAAGTTAACATACATAATTGTTTAAACAATTTATCGTCATGTTTTATAATATTAATTACACTTCACTTATAGTGTGGTAATAATTAATGAAAGTTAATAAACATAGAAATAAATGCTAAATATTAAAATTATAATTATTTGATAAAACACTCTCAGTAACTGCTTCAAGGAAAATTTACATTAATTATGATCCATATAGAAAATTTAAATAATATTTCAAATATCTGCTTTATTTCAGAAAAATATATTTACAAAAAAGAGATTGTTAAAAAAATAATTGACCCTTTCATTAACTTACCATTTGTTCATAACTGAAAAGCTAAAGCAAAGCTAAAAATCTAATAATAAACCTCAAATTTCTAGGAATTATCTGAATTAAAAAAAATACATTTATTTAAAAAAATGCTTTTTAACAATAACAACTTGTTTAAAAAATTATTTTCACTAAATTGCATTAATTATACCTCGCTTTAAGTAAAACTTGAACGAAAGGTTGTAAATTTCAGAAAAAAATCCGAAACTATCTAGTATCATTATAGGAGAAGATAATTACAAGCAATAATAATTTATTTAAACAATTAGGTTTCTTAACTCGCATTATTGATGACCTCGGCCAAAGTGCAAAGTAGACAAAAAGTTGAATATTTCAGAAAAAAACCACAACTTTCTAGCATTATTCAAAAAGAATATTATTAAATAATAATAATAAATTTTTTTTAACAATTCTTTTTGTTAAATTAAAATTATTATCATCCCACTCTAATCGAAAATTTGGGTGGTTTGAGAATTAAACATTTTGGGTGCAATTGCTACTGTTTGCTCTAAAATTAATTACTTTGTTAATTAATTTCTGGTTTAGAATTAAACAGAAAAAATAGAGATACTAGCTTAATAAAAAAATCTTAAAATTCTTTTTTCTTAAACGAGTGCCGATATTTAAAATGAAATTTCAAGTACCTCTATTTAGTTGTCCATTTTAATTAAATTTAAATTCTTTAAAAGTAACACTTCAGTCCTGATTTTTTAGATCATTTATAGACTATTTCTTTAAAAATGTTGTTACTATTAGTTAATTTAACTTCCACGTGTTTAAATTTATCATAAAGTTGCTCTTCGCTCTCCTTTTTTACTCCCCTCCCTTCCTTTTACCCAAAGCAGTTTCCATTTTATTTGTTTATATTAAAATGTTGAATATTATATATAGTTAACGTAAATAAACAAAATTATTGTAACAATTTTATTGTAACTCAAGTGTCCAGACTTAATCGAGTAATCCTAATATGAAGATAATTTTTAGATTCAATCCTTAAGCTTAAATTTATTACATTGATTGTAAGATATTGAAAAAAATATATTTTCAAGATATTTGGTATACAAATATTTGTTTTTTAAACTGAAACTTCTGGTATGTTAGACTGAAAAATCAAAGATGTCAAAGTCGTTGACCGAGTGTCGGAAAACGCCATCCCTCTACCGGCCACTTTATGAAGCTTATAGTCAACTTCGTGCAAAATGCTGTCGACATCTGTCGTTCACTTGATGAAGCTTATATTCAGTGTTACGTGTCGTATGTAAACTTATAGAAAAATGATTATTTTTAATATATAGCTCAAATGATATTAATCCTCTAACACAAGAGAGCGGAAAATTGAAAAATAAACAAATTTTTAAATACATACCTACATTTCCCATTAAAAATTATTAGTTTCAAACAAAAAATGAAATTTTAGTTTAAAACATTAATTTTGAACAAAAAAAACAAAGGAATTAAAAAAAACGTTTAGTTTTCAACCTTAAATGATAAATTTCCAAATAAATTGACGAATCTTCAACTTGAATAATTGAATTTTAAACCAAAAAGATGAGTTTTCAACTAAAACAATGAATCTTTAACTGAAATAGTTGAACTTTTAACAACAAAAAATCCATTTTTACCATAAAAAGATAAATTGCCAATCAAAACTTAAATTTAAAGTTCAGATATTGATGTTCAACCAAACAAGAAGATTAATTTCTACCAAAAAATAGAAATTTTTTACCAAAAATTGAATAATTAAATTTTAAATAAAAATAAAATGTCTAACGAGAGTTGAATTTTTATCAAAAACTGAGAAATATTCAATTGGAATAAGTTAAGTTTTTAGTTAAAAAAATTACTTTCCTGAAAAAACTAACTTTAACAAAAAGTAACTTTAAACAAACATCGTTACCATTTCAAAAAAAGTGATGAATTTTCAACTTATATTGTAAATCTTCAACTGGAATAGTAAAATTTAAACCAGAAAGACAAATTCCAAACTAAAATGATGAATATTTAAATAGAATAATTGAATTTTTTACCCAAAAGATGAATTTTCAACCAAGTAGATAGATTTAAAAAAAAAATCTGTCTCTTTAACTGAAAAAGAAATTTTAATATAAAATGATGGATTATTCAATTGGAATAGGTTAATTTTTGGTTAAAAAAATTACTTTCCTAAAAAAAACTAACTGTCAACAAAAAAAACAAACTTTAACCGAAAATGTAGTTACATCTTCAAACAAAGGGATGGATTTTCAACTAAAATTATAAATCTTTAACCGAAATGGTAAAATTTTAAACCAGAAAGATGAATTTTTGACTAAAATTATCAATATGGAACTATAATAATTGAATTGTTTGCCAAAAAGATGAATTTCCAACCAAGAAGATTAATTTATATAGAAAAATCTGAATTTTTAATTAAAAAAGATCACTTTTCTACAAAAAATTGAATAATAAAATTTTTAGACAAAGCGATGAATTGTAAACTAAAATTTTAAATCTTTAACTGGAATACTTGAGTTTTAAACCAGAAAGATGCACTTTAATCTAAAATAATAAATAATTAACTAACATAATTGAATTTTTTTACCAAAAACATGAATTTTCAACTAAGAAGGTTAATTTCTACCAAACAATCTGATTTTTCAACTAAAAAAGATAAGTTTTTCAACCAAAAATTAAATATTTACATGCTCAGTCAAAAATAAATGTTTTAACAAAGAGTTTAATTTCGATCTAACATTATTTTTTCAAAAAAAAACTGACTTTGAACAAGAAAACTCACTTTCAACAAAAATAGTTACATCTTCCAACAAAGTGATGAATTTTCAACTAAAGTTGTAAATATTTAACTGGAAAAGTTAAATTTTAGACCAGGAAGATCAATTTTCAACTAAAATAATAAATAATTAACTATAAAAATTGAATATTTAATCAAAAAGATGAATTTTCAAACAAGAAATTTAATTTTTACCAAAAAATATCAATTTTCAACTAAAAAAGATCATTCCTCCACCAACAATTTAATAATAAAATTTTTAGTTAAAAAATTAGTGTTTAACCAAAGAGATGATTTTTTACCTAAAATTATGGAATTCAACTAAAAATTCAACGTATAAGAACAAAATAATTGTCAAGCAAAAAAGAAACAAATTTTCAACAAAATAGTTAAATTTTCAATAACAAAAATTCCTTTTCATAAAAAAAAGTAAGCTGTAAATCAAATAGCTCATATTTCAACAACATAAATTCATTTTCAACAAAAGAGTTTAAATTTAATCAAGCAATTTTATTTCCAACTATAATATCAAATTTGAGCTAAAATGATAAATAATTAACTGCAATACTTAAACTTTTGACCGAATAGAAAAATTTTTAAAAAAGGAGATTAACTTTTAAAGAAAAAAGTGGATTTTCTACAAAAAATACGATTTTTTAACAAAATATGCGAATAGTCAACGAATTAAATGATTTTTCAATTTAAAAAGACAAATTTACATACAAATTGTTGAATTTTGAACTAGAAAAGGTCAATTTTGAACCCGACATAGTTAAATATTCCACTGGAATAGTTAAATTTTCTATAAAAGAAGCGAATTTTGCAAAAAGTACATACATTTTCAAACAACTAGTATAATTTCTAAATAATTAAAAATTAAACAATAAATCATGATTAAATTAGATTAAACTGAGATAATCTGAATAATATGTGACTGTAGAGATAGTAGCCATCACTTTTCTAAATTAACCAAGATCATTTAAATAATGATTACTTGAATTTAACTGCGATCAGAAGTGAATTCCCGGTGATTTTCCGGTTTTTACCGATCAATAAAGTTCCCGGTTTTCCGGTCAAATCGCCACCGTTGGTACCCTCGAAACGTAAACAGTTAGAGCCGCCTGAACCGTTTCCAATTGGAACGCGTAATATTGCGCAATATACTCCACTGAGTACTCGCGCACTGCTGCCTTTCCGAGACGAGGGTCGTAACCGTCTCTCTCCCTGCCTCCTAAAAAACGGTGTGAGCCAGTAGTTTTAGGAAATACAAAACTGATCCCGATCCACAATTGGAATACCAGAAATTGAAAAAGATTTAAGAAATCGAAAACTCTTCAAGTAAATTGAAAGAAAACAGAAGAAAAAAGAAAACGAGGAGCTAAACGGCGGGTGAGCAGTGATGCCGAATCAATTGACGTAATAGTGTCGGGGGTGGAAACTTCGTCCCAGAAATAAGAAGGGACCAAGGGATTGTTAAATCGACTACTGGCTTTATACGTTTAGGGGTGTCTGGGTACGGTACGACGGGATACGGGCCATTACCGCACCTGTCCCTCAAGTTTCCAGCTTTACACGAGCCGGAGACGATTTGTACCCTTAATGAAGAGAAGCAATCACTTAAGCCGGATCGTTCACTCGTATCAATTCAGGAATACGCCATTTAGATCTGTAAGAACGAGCCAGTGACGTTTTATGTTCTACTCGGGAAAATCGAAATGCCATCGAGAGTTCCCTTGGAGCTAGCCTTTTTCATTTTATCACAATACTTTATTTAATTCGAGAAAAAAAAATATATTTTCAGCATTTTCCACTATTTTAAGGCTTTCGTAACCCTGAGCGGAAGCCCTCAAAGTTTCTGTCGGGCGTCCGTCCGTCTGTCATTTTTTTCTCCGGAAGAAAATTTGGAGGAAGTACCTAGTCGACTTTACCCCGCTCCCTAGCTTACTTTACACCGTAACCTAGCCCACTCTACACCGACCCTTGCCCACTTTACCCCGCAACCCAGCCAAATTTACCCCAAACCTAGCCCACTTTTCCTCGTACCATTTGCCAACGTTACGCCTATCCTAGCCCACTTTAACCCTATTAGGGCCTACTTTGCCCCTACCCTACCACATTTTACACCGTACCCTAGCCCACTGTATTCCCTCCCTTGCCCACTTTATCCCTATCCCAGCCCAATTTTCTTCGCACCATAGCTATTTAGTGTTAAAATTTAAACATATAATTTGTATTATTATAATTTTTTTGTTAATTTGTGGAAAACGAACATTATTTCCAAAGCGAAATTCGCAGGTTTCTATTCCAACGTTTTTAAAGTATTAAAAATTAATCACTATTCTTATTTACTTTTCACAGGCTTTACAGTCTTTGCCCTCTTTTTATCCTTTAGAATTAACCCGATTTCTAGTTTGCGTTGACATATAAATACGAATGCTATTTTTTGTAAGGAGTACAACTAGCACAAAAAAGTAAGTGAATTTATTAATTACTCATTGGTTATAAACAATTAAAACTCGAAAATTTCGTTTTTTACAATAAATTCGGCTGTGTCTAAACTACAAGCCCTAGAGATCTAAATTTTTTTTTGCAAATATCTCAAAGATTGAAGTAAGGGACACTCATTCCCCTAAATTTGTGAAAAATATACTAAAATCAGCCAAGGTATACTCGAGGTAGCCTCGAATTTTTTATATTGTGCTTTGAAGACCAATAATATCTATATTTTCATAAAATACGTCAACGTGAACAAATTTGTT